>NC_057933.1:18338783-18638783 GCF_018555375.3 Anguilla rostrata | reverse complement strand
TTTTAGAGAGGCACCATATGTTTCAGATGCAGACCTAATTTTACTTCGTGTTACAATAAATAATTTTAAATCGTCCCGCTGAGATAAAGTCATTTGTTTTGGTCATGGAAATTCAGTTAAAGGTTGTGGAGAAGTCATGGAAAAGTCATTGAAAATCATTGGTGAAAAAGTGTATGAACCCTGGGTTTTGCATGTCATCACTCTCTAGACACCCTTGCCGGTTGATTGGGCACCCATGAACTGCATGCAGAAGCCACATATGAAAGGCCTTTGCTGATGCCACTCTATGCAATCTTGGCTGTGGGCTGTGGTGTGAAAAGAAGAAAGCTTGTTAGATTACGTCTATCGGAGGATAACCCCTTATGTGTACACTCTTCCCAATCAACAGTGGGGATCATGCCGCAGTTATACATAAATACATATATATATGTATATCCAAAAAAGGAAATCACAGAAATGTAAAAAATGGGGAAAGTCACCAAATCATTTTAAGTGACAGACACCCAGTCTTACTGATCAATATATCACAATCTCATCATGCTATATTAATGGGGGTGGGGAGGTTATTTGGCCTGTTCTGTAAAATTGGTGAGGTTGTATGTAACCTCCTATCCCTGAAGTATATTACAACCATTTGACTTTGAACAAAATAACTGTGGATGGATTACTACCACACTCCCTGAGGTACCTTGCTAACCAGCTTTTCAGAGCTCCGGACAAGGCCACATAGTCATGCCTCTACTCACCTCTCATACAGAATGTAGAAGCTGCCTCAAACTAAGTCAGTGGATCACTATATTGGAAGGTCGGATATCCATCCTCCATTAGATAAGGCAAGATGAACAGCTCCTTGATTCCCTGACTGCCAGGGCTCCCGATGCCACTGGTGAGATGAGTACTACGCTGCCCTAGGGGAAATCTGAGTGCTAGGCCAAAGTCACGGGCATGTTCCACCCCTCAGTGCCTGGAAACATGGTCCACAGCTTATGATGGAAAACGCGGCGGGAGGCGTTCCTCTCAGACTCCTTCTGCTCAGGATATCCAGCTGGTAAACAGATTTAGAGTCTTGGATGCATATAATTGTTCTCTGATAGCAGGGTGCCCCTCTCTGTTTCCAACTGGGTCCACCCCCACCTCATCTTCACTTCCGTTGACCGTGGATGGTGCCGCTGGTCCGGCTGATGCCCCCTCTTGTCTTTGGCGGGGTCACCTGACTGCTGTTCTGCCTTCAGACAGACAGGATTGTAGGGCAGCGTCTTCCCTCCACCTGTCATGCTCATTTTAAACCATGATCATGAGTGACTCCATGGAATGTGAAAGCCAGGATGGCTAAAACGTACTCCCTACTGGGTGCTAAATTTTTAGACTTTGCTAAAAAAAAAATCCCTGACATTTTAAATAACATATTGACATTGACAAGGTTGTCATTCACGTCGATACAAATTACATTCCCTGCCAAGCATCCGAGCAGCTAAAATTGAACTTTCTGAAATTGTTAAATGTCCTGAAGGAGTCCAATATAGGTCAGATGTTTATCTCTAGTCTGATTCCAACGTTTGGCCATGGGGCAGGGCAGTTTAGTAGGATACTGACCCTAAATGACTGGCTCTCCTCTGCCTGTAACACTAACAGTGTGGATTTTACCAATTTTAACCTCTTCTGGGACTGCAGGCAGTTTTTTAATAGAGACAATCTTCACCCAAACCACCTCGGTGCTCTGATGCTATCAGCAAATATATTCCACAACATTCGCCAATCACTTGTAGATAAGTCCAGAAACAAATGATGTCCCCAGAGTCCAGGCCCCGCTGTTGTTAGTTCCTGTCAGCACTCTATTCAGTAACCTGACCTCCCATGAGGTGTGGGGCACACTATACAAACACTAGTTCAATTATTTTTTATATTCCTATTTTTATAAACAGTAGCAGGTTAGGCAAAAGAAATGCTCTCCATACATGTAAAACTAATAATTATCCATCCTCATGATTCTACTTCAAAGGAGCAAACTTCATCCCTACAACCTGTGTCCACCCAGTCTTGCCTAAACAATCGAAGTGTATTCAAGGCCAAAAACGGAACTGGATTCTTGCATATAAACGTTTGAAGTATGCTTAAGCGTGACAAATTAGATAATTTAAATATATTGGTTTCTCAAGCTGTCCCTGTTCTTACTGAAACATGGCAAAAAGGTGTTTCTGACTCTGATAGCCTTGCATGATTATAATGTGTATAGAATAGATTGAACTGGGAAGGGAGGTGGTGTAGCCATTTATGTGAAGTCATGCTTTTCTGTTATAATTTTGGAAGCTGTCACTTTACCTAAACATTTTGAATGCATTGCTTTGAAGGTTGAACTAGGATTATATAATTTTATGGTTTTGGCAGGTATATATTGACCAACATCTGCAGTTGAGGGTTCTCTTGTTAAGATTTCTGAACTTCTGTCTCCTTATGTTAAAACTGAAGGTATTGTTATGGGTGATTTTAATCTAGGCTGGTTAAATGTTTCAGATGATTTTAAGGAAGTCTGAGGAAATCTTAATGTAACCCAATTTATGACAGAACCAATTAGACGCTTGGGCAGGTGAAGCTTGGGTTCCTATTTCGGAACAGAACTTGCATCCCTATGTTTACCAGAATGAAGTTAATTGAATCTAGTTCTGTTTCTGTCCTTGATTATGGCGATGTCATGCAGATTGTACTATATGACCACTAGATGCTGTTTATCATTTTGCACTTAAAAGTATTATGGGGGGAAATTATAGTACTCCTCACTGTGTCTAAAAAAGTTGGGTGGCTGCCTCTTTCTGTAAGAAGAGAGCACCATTTGTATCCGTTTATTTATAAAGCCCTTCTTCACATATAACCCTTCTACCTCATTTCACTTTTCGTCTTGAAAGATATGCCTTCAGACACATCAGTTCCTAAGATCTAGTTTTTCAAGTTCCTCAAATTGATTCTGATCTGAGTACAGGTGCTTTTAAATTGTAAGCCCCCGACATGCTGAATGGATTAAGGAACTGAAACTTGACTGTTTCAGCTTTTGGTCATTCTAAGTCTCTCATCTCAACAACTTTATCTGTAACTATGTGCTGTTGAATTATTAAACACATGGCATTAAATCTGCTTGGTTTTTTGGGCTTCCGACCTCTGGCTATGCTAGTGGCTGGGTTTGACTTGGATGTCACAAGCCACAAGTCGATTCCCAGGTATGATACTGCCGTTGTACCCTTTAGCAAGGTACTTAACCTGAATTGCTTCAGTGTATATCCAGCTATGTACACTTGTGTAAGTCGCTCTGGATAAGAGCGTCTTCTAAATGCCTGTAATGTAATGTAAATAATTGAAAAGATTTGTGAATCCATGATTTTATCTATGATACTGATGCTCTTGCTTCTTGCCTGCCTCTCTGTGGCCAGAAATTATATTGCACTCACTTCATTTATTTGCATTTAAAAACCAGAGCTCGAATGAAACATAATTAAAACAAGCTCATCTAAAATGTTATCTTATACAACAGACTAGATTTTTTAGAATAATTTTTCACATAGACCTCTGTTGAAGCCTCCAAATAAATCAAACAGCAAGTAAGAACACCCTGTTCAACTTGATTGGCTATAATAAGGTTGAATACTTAAAACAAAATAAAAAACATTGCATACATTTCAAGAGTAAAATAGCACATCCCAGGTTTATTCAGCAATTCTTCACTACAGCTGTTTTGCATGTACTTTTCAAAATCATTACTCTCCATATTTGGTTATGTTAAATTCCTCCTAGAATGCATTTATGCACCATACATAGTTCAACAGTATCACAGGAATATAGTATATAATGATACCCTAGCTATGGAGTGCAGTTTGCTTTGATCAAAGAAGACACACATCCCAATGACGCTGTTCGATGAGAACACAATCCGCTTGACAGATGCCAAAAAAATTCAAATAGTATTTTGAAACCTTTCCGCATATACGTTTAACAAAACAATGACAATAAATCTTACCTTTTCAATTATGTCATAGTCTCACGCCAAATATAGTTTCTAAATAGAATAATATGATCTCCATGCTAAATAAAGAAAACACAAAGTGTTTATCGAGCCTATATCACAAGTGGCTGTGCAACTGAATACTTCCCTGCTGCTCAAGTAGTTCCCTCCCCCTAGTAAAAACAGCCCCCCTCCCTCCACCCCGCACACACACAAACGCACACACTCACACTATCTCTCTCACACTCTCTCCTATAACTTCTCTCCTAAACATTACTGAAATAAAAATTGTTTTACTGTTGCGACACATCTACTTCCTGCTTGGTATATGGATTAACCATGATTCTATAACAAAGAAAGATACATACCTCATCTGTAAAAATAGACGAAAGTGTGTCGCCCTAACCTCAGTATTTCAGCTTGTAAAAATGGCGAGCCATAATGCAAGGCTAGTTAAGGCATGCAAAGGCATGTAATTTATTTTGGCAACATCTTCGGGCCAATGGGAACTCAGCTAGATAATGAGAAAAAGCAGTCCACAGGGCTCGTGGTGTTAAAACAGTAGTCTTAGTTGTTTGACAGTTTGCTGTACTAATTAATGACTTCTAATATTGGCTTTTCAAAAATATGAGCATAGTGTGTACACAGAAAACAGCATGTACTTATCAAAGTGAACACATCTGTAAAGTCACTTACTTTTGACTGGAAGAATCAAATGCTTGTCCAGGGCTATATATGGCAAAATGAGGAACTCATGTAAGATCCTGAAAACATGTACAGCATCTGTGAAAATAGAATGTATATTCACGTTGTCTACTAACTTGATTCAAGTAAGCTTATCTGGGTCTTCCTTAGATTAAGTTCTCCTTTTGGTGGAAATATCTGGATACATTTACACTCATGTAATTAATCTATACTAGGGGAGTGAATTAAATGTCTGTCTCCACCTCAAATTCCAGTTCTGTGTGTCTTAACTTACAAGGCCTATTCACCTTAATCAAGTATAATAGGCTGATTCAGAATTTTGAATGTTTTTGATACTTTCAACTTAACATACTGTAGACAAACACACTGGTTTGTGTGACAACAATATGTCTAGATTAAGAAATATTTAGTCAGGAAGCATTCATTTACAATGGCATTGTACAGGTTTCCTGACTACTACTGTAACAAACTGTTGTATTTTTCACTAAATCCGAAGACAGTGAACAACGCAAAATTTTCTGTGCTACAGTATCTGGACATCATTTAATGTTATATGGTCCTCCTTTCATAGTATGGATTGCAGTTACATTGCTTCAATTTTGCACTGCCACATGTTGTGCATCTAGTATATAGCATTTCCTACAAAGGGCACCCTGGTTAGAGCTATTAAGTAAGTGACAGCATGTAACCACTGTTGGATATCTAGTTTTTATATTACGGCATACCGGAGAGGGAGAATAAAATTTTATATGGGTAACTTGTTCATGGTCCAAACAATATGACATTGTTACAAAGTGGCTTGCTCTGGCTGACCTG
Source organism: Anguilla rostrata (assembly GCF_018555375.3). Classification (NCBI taxonomy): domain Eukaryota; kingdom Metazoa; phylum Chordata; class Actinopteri; order Anguilliformes; family Anguillidae; genus Anguilla; species Anguilla rostrata. The sequence continues at coordinate 18,633,274 of NC_057933.1, read as the reverse complement.
ATCATTAGGCCATTTTCTGTTTCTCACTCCCCTCAAAAATATACAGGAATTCCTCAGGCAATTTAAAGACAAACTTAGGCTCTTATCTATACATACAAATCTAGGGTGTTATGACATGTCCTTCCCTGGACGGTTTTATTACCTCTCCAGAGAAATAACACAACACAGTTATTTAGAGTACCAGGGCCCAATGCAGTCACACCTCACCACCACGTCATTATTGCTTTTTTTGGATTTAGTTTGAATTCCAAATCTAGGACATTCAAATAAGAAACTCAATTGAAGTTTTATGGTTGTTGTGGCCTGTCAGTTTGTAACTGAAATTTATTTAGGTAGCTTCATTTTCAGTTGTCAGAGGTCAGCATTACACACCTGCCATTGTCACATGGAAGCAATGTTTTGGCCAAAGGTGGAGATTTCACCACTGGCTGGCCTTAAAAAATAATTAACTACAACTGTCACCTCTGTTGTGAAAAGTAGGAATACATTTTTATTTTGTAAAAGGTAATCCGTTGCTAAGCTGAATTACCTCCTAAGTGATTCATGTTTGGTCTCCTTAAAAGAGGCTATAGTGGGTCATTTGATAATGATATTATGGTGATTAGTTATGTTTTTAGCAACTTGCAATTACTTGAACTAATAGTGATTTTGTCTGCTTTTAGATAAGCCAGTCCTTACCATAAATGAGCTCAGCCCCCCTTCTGCACTTCAACCCAGCATCATGCAATCAGGGTCAACATCCTCAGTCCCTGCAAGGTAAAGCATTTATGACTGCAGAGGAGAAGGTTAGTTAATTATAGAGTTTTCGTTCTGAGTCATATTGTGGAGCAGAGGAGAAGTGTCTTTTGTTTTATAGTGTTTCCTTAGTTGTGTTTGTTCCATTGTTGCTTTCTACCTCATTTTAGTTTGTTCCACTGGCACATAAGTCGGAAGTGCATCTCTCTCTCTCTCTCTCTCTCTCGTCTGTTTCTTCATTCCTCCCGCCTACTTTTGAACATTCTATTGACAAATTTGGGTATTTAAATTATTATGTTTAATTGCAAATGTCAAATATTTTGAATGAACGGCATTTAGAGGTTTTCTGTTGCTTGTTCCCTTTGTCTATCTTTCGGAATTGTAGCCTGTTACAGTAAAAGGGGATAACTAATAGTAGACTGGATCCAGAGCTGCCACACCAAACATAACTGGCAAGGTATTAAGAATGTGCCATTAAAGGAACCAGTCAAGGATATGGCGACACAATCAGTAGGCCTATCTAAAAGTGATTATCTGAAATATCCTTCAAAGCACACAAAAACTGCCAGAAACAATTGAAAACATACACTAGAAAAATCGCATCAAAATCATAGACTGTGATCAAAACGCACCTTTAAGGCGTCATTCCGTGTTAAAAGTCAAGCAAAATAATTATTTTTTCCCTAACTATGCCTTGGGTGTGGTTAGGCTAATATATCGGTAACTGCATATTCGAACATCGAATCACGTCAGGGATGTTGACGGGGCTAAACGCTGATAGAATGATACTGCAACACGTGGTAGGCCGGGTTACGGGTGTGCCTTAAGCCTTTTCTGTCTGCAGCCATTGCTGCCAAATATGAATTGAGGATTGTGAACAGAAACATAAACCAGAGCCAAATTGTATTTGAAAAAATGAAAGATATAACTATGGACGATTACCAGTTCTTAGACAGTTTTAAAAAGAAACGTATACAATTAACTCTCAGGACTGCGACATATGCTGGAACAGTTGAGCGTATCAACCTGAATAAATCTGTGCTTTTAGGAGACGGTGAGCATACTTCGAGGGCCAGTTTGCTAATACATAGAATTGTGTTATGAGTAGCTGCAGAGTCACCAATGCAAGACATTAAAACGTGTTACTATTGATCAAACCTAGCTTTGCTTGCGTAGTCATGTAGAAGCTAGGTGGCTAAAAACATTGCGATCTTTTTCCATAGCTTGTTGTCAATTATGCAAACTGTTATCGCATTCAAATGATTATTTAAAAATGACAGTAGTCTGTATGGTCTTAGCTAGCTGACAGTTTTTTTCACCTTTCTTTTCAGTTGTAGATGTTAAAAGTGGAAGAAAATTTGCGGGAATGAAACTCTTCTTTGGGCATGAAATTCTGAATGGTAAGGAGGCTAGCTGAGTTTCGTCTTATGTGTATAGCCATTTGACATACTGCTAGTCTGAATGACCAGAGTTAGGTAATTGTCTGAATGTAGACCTGTCTATAATTGCGTTTGATCTTTTCCCCAAATCCTTCTTGATTTGTAGTTAGTGGTAATTATTTCACTGAGCTATACCGAATGTCTGAGCTATACCGTACTGTACTCCATAAAAAGAAAACTTTAGCAGGCAAATACTTTGCCTGCTAAAGACTCTTTTTGTGTTCTCCCTGCTTCTTAAGCAGATTGTATAAGCTTTGATTTGTGTCTGTTTTCAGTGGAATTGCCAAATGCACCAAAGCCTGTGGAAGGGTATGTATTACATAACGTATGTAATTTGGAATCTTGCAGTCATTCTTGTACTTGCAGTCATTCTTGTACAATTTAATGGTATTGTCATTGGAAAGTGTCCTGATAAAGCTAATAAGCAGAAAGATCAAATAGGATCTCACAGTGGGTGTCAGATTTACAGCAACCTGGACTCCATGTAACACACTCCAGGGGTCTCTGTTTGAGGAATTATTGATTGATTCAGCAGCTTTATGTCATGTCTGTATTAGGCCAGGCTAACGTAAGTATTCCTTTCTGTGATATGTGTAATCAAATTTATCTTGGTAAAGACAAATATGTGCATATATGTCCTATGTATATATACAAACAGGTTCTATGCAAACAGGATCACAGATGCTTTGTTATTGTTTTATACACTGCACAATGTAATTGGGTGACTTCCTGTAAATGTTTTATATGTCATTTGTGTTGCAGAAACAAAGAGGATCACAACCATAGCAATGAAGGTCAATTGCCTGTGGCTGAGTTTCAGCCATACAGGAAGAGTATAAAATTGGGTAAGTCAGTTGTAGATTCAAAAGTAGTCACAGTGATATATTAGAAGTTTTCAGCATGGTAGGCCTTTAGCAGCCCCCATCCTGGAAGTATCTCAGTGAATGTTCCATTGCTAGCAAGTAGTACAGTATGTATAGACATGGAATTGAAAAAAGTGTTGTGTGTTCAGAAACGACTTTCAGGTAATTGCTCTGCTTTTAGTCTGACCATTTTCCATGGAATTGCTTGAGGAAAAGTATTTCCTTCCCAAATTAGGCATCCGCTTAAAATTTGATAGTGTGCACTGTATATTGTTGTTTTGAAGGCAATGTTGCTGCTTAATTGAACTTGAAAGTTGAAAGTTGTTCAGTTCTCAGAGGAAAAAAAATCGTTTTTCCAGATGGCGATGACGATGATGGCGAATATGTGGACTTTGTCGTCATTGACGAGTTTTTTGAGAAGTTTGGGCCTGCTGTGAGTCATCTGTGAAAGCCTTCGGAATATGTCTGCTTCATGTGCAGTAGGTGTTGATGATTGACCCTGCACCGGAATAGATCACAACAGAAAGCTGACTCCCTCTCATGTGGACAATTAAGCTGTCCTGGGAAAAAGGAAGCCATAAAGCTTCCAGTGTGTAGAACAGAATCAAATAGGAAGTAATACTAAATAAACACAGGGCACACCCATAATCAGGTTCCCAGGATTGTACGTGGCTCCCAATGAAATCACTTGGACATGGAGATGTTTAATCGTCCACATTGGTTTGCGCTCTCTGTTCTTCTCAGTCCTAGTAGGCTACAGGTGCTGATGCCAGGTCAGAGCTAATGCATCACTGACCCAGATTTCCTGGGGTTTTATTGGTTGCTGATTTTAGGGTATAAATAAAACAAAAAACAGCAGACCCTGTGGTTTTCTGGGGCCAGGGGTGAGGACTACTGGTTTGTAGTATGAGCATCTGTGATCTTCTCCTCAGCAGCCTCCTCTCCTCTCTGCTGAATGTGAAGTGGTGGATAATGCAATGTCTTCTTTTCTCTACAGGTGATGGACATACGCAAACAGCGGGTGGTTGGGATAGGCGCCGATGGAGTCGGAGTCTCCCAACATGAGAGGCTCTGCTGGCTGCAGGTGAATGTGCAGGACACACAGCGCAACAGTGTTAACAGGTTTCCAATAGCCGCCAGATGGAGAAATGAGTGAAACTGTAGGGCCGGCTGTATTCTGTACTGAACAGGCTTTTTTAGCATGAAGGCAGTTTCACTCTAAAATCTGTCAGTGGTGTGAGTAACACCATTTAAAGTATTACTGTTTTTGAATGGCAAGTAGATTCATGTTTCATAGGTGCAGCTACCTATGTTCAGTGAAGTATCCTTGGGCAAGTTCCATTGCCAAAATTTCTTCTGAAATAAAAGTCAAGATCTATATAAATTATTTTTTTTTTAAATACTGGGGATCTGGAAATCAAATAAATAGTTTTGATAAAAATCACTAATGCCATATCTGTTTCACAGATTGCCAGCAAGACCAGGGTCTACCTTTTTGACATCCTGATGCTTGGAGCCAGGGCCTTTAAGAATGGGTTGTCTATGATCCTGGAAAGTAACCACATATTGAAAGTAAGTAGTGCGGGCTGGAATCATAGATTTTTCTCTTCAACTTCTGTGACTTCTCTTTCCATCTTTAAAGACTGAGAAAGGTAGTAATTCGCAAGTGTTTTACTTTTTCCGCAGGTCACCCATGACTGCCGTAGTATTGCCGGAAGCCTGTGGACTCAGTATGGGGTGAACCTCTGCAACGTCTTTGACACTCAGGTACAGTCGAAGGAGGAGGAATAAGGGAGGTTTTTCCCACTGCGGATTGGCTGACTTCTGGCGGTGACCTCGTTGATCCGTGCCCCCAGGTGGCGGACGTCATGCTCTTCCATGCCGAGACGGGCGGGTTCCTCCCCGACCGGGTCAGTACCCTGCAGGAGGTGGTGGGTCTGCACCTGAAGATGTCTCCCTCCTGCCTGGCCTCCCTGAGATCAGTCAGCTCACCAGGATGCAACATGCCAGATCAGCAGCTGTGAAGCTCCTACCAGCATGACCATGAAAGGGAACCAGGAAGCAGAAACCTTACCTTTAAACCAATAAGCATTTTCAACCTGTTGTGCTTAAATTGCTTCATTAACAGTTAATTTATTAATTAGCTGTATAATCAGTGCCAATGTGTGTAGCCAGTTATCAACTTTTTTTTTTGCAGTGCAATGTTTTTTTGTTATGTCCACAGATAATTTTAACATGGATAAATACAGAGTGCTCTTTGTTCTCCTTGAGCTGCAGTGAAGAAAAAGCCTTGAGATTGTTTGCCAACAATTTATTTAAATAATTAGCATGCTTGTTCATCATGCAAAATAAAGGATCACTGAGGGACAAATGGACAGTCTAGTGGTAAAATATCTCACTCATAAGCCTTAATTTTGCAACTACTTAAAGTGGTGTCTGTGCGTTGTGTCGTGCGATCTGTGTGTGGTGCAGTAATGCAGCAGTCTGTGTGTCTGTCTGTGCCCATGCATGTGTGTTTGTGTGTGTGTGTGTGCATGCATGCATGTGCGTGTGTCTGTGTGTGTGCGTGTGAATGCATGCATCTGTGTATGTGTGTGTGCGTGTGAATGCATGCATCTGTGTATGTGTGTGTCTGTGCCCATGCATGCGTGTGCATGTGTGTGCGTGCGCGCGTGTCTGTGTGTGCGTGCGTGCATGCATGTGTGTTTGTGTGTGCATGCGTGCGTGTGGGTGCATGCATGCATGTGTGCTTGTGTGTGCATGTGCGTTTACGTGCGCAGGAGGACAGCGAGGTGTGGTACGTGCGGCCCTGTCCCGTCTCCCTGCTGAAGGTGATGGCCCTCTCAGTGATCCACCTGCAGGCCCTGCGCATGGTCCTGCTGGACGAGCTCATGTCCGACTACATGGGTCGGGTGGACGCCTACCTCGCAGCGAGCCGCGAGAAGCCAATGAACACGCAGGACATCGGCACGGTGAGACGCCTCCTCCCTCCGCCCCCCCCCGACCACACTGCCCTCTGCTGACGAGGCCCTCATATACAAACAAGGATAAAACCGACACCCTGCTCAAATACAGTGGCGCTTCAATGCTTTTTTTGGCAAATGCAGCACTCAGATTTTAGTATGTCAAGCTGACCATTTTTTAGTCCGGAGTTTAGTGTCTCCTCTTTATATTTTGTGTGTATTTAAATTGGTTGATGCTTTGCGGACGGCAGCGTACTTCATATTTAGACCGTGAATCTGAGGTTAGTGGTGTGGGAAGGTGCCGGGCCTGTGACCGTGTGTCCCGCCCTCTGCAGAGCAGCGGGCTGGAGCTTCCCGCAGGGCTGCGGGAGCTGGAGAGCCTGAGGCGCGGGCGGCGGGACTGGGCCTTGGCCCGGTACCCCGTGGCCGAGGACGGCCTCCTGGTGCGCTCCCGCCCCAGGCCGACCCCGCCCACCGAGGAGCCGGGCGAGGGCCACGCCCCCCTGAGCTGGGACACAGACCCGCCCGAGCAGCCTGCCCCCGGAGAGGCGGGCGGGGGCAGTCCGTGGGCATCAGAGGAGGGCCCCGGTGATCTCACCCCCTTCAGAACCAGCCTCCCCTCGTCGCCCAGCGCCCGTCCAGCAGGAAGCCTGGAGGCGACTCCGATCCCGGGGAAGGCGGCGCCGGGAGAGGCCGCCCCCGCCCCCGCGGCGGGAGGCACCAGGCCGCTGGAGATTACGGTGGAGGGGGTGACCGGGAGGGGGCGACAGCCGCAGTGGGGGGTGGGCATGCCCGCCGCCACCGCCTACCCCCCCGCAGGAAGGGGCCTGTGTCTTCAGATACCGCCGCTCGTCTCCAGGGAGCTTCCTGGAGCGGCGGGGCCCCAGCCTATGGGGCGGGCAGCAGATGCCTCCCAGAGCCCACCCCTTTCCCAACAGGGTCCACTGGCTGTCGCCGGGGGGTTGGGGGGAGCCCCACCCCTGGGAGCGGTCCTGCCAGCCACTGGAACCATGCCTGAAAATATCGTCTCCTTAGGAAGGGGCTTGTTTTTCCAGAAACCCCCCCAAATTCCTTCATCCCAGTTTAAGCTGTCGTCGAGCTCATTCAGGAAGACCTGTCAGTGAAGTAGTGCCTGATGTACCATGTTCATTTAAAAAGTATATCTTCAATGTTTGATACGATTTAACTTTTTGTTGACATATTTCATTTAGTGGAAGGAGTTGTCAGTGGTTGGACAAATAATGTTTATGTGAAGATTGTCCAGCAGGTGGCAGTAAAGTATTGATATTGAACCTGCCGGTTGTGTTTTTGTGTTCTCGTTCTTGGATCGATGCCAAGGGAAGAGGGAGGGGAAGGCTTATATTTGATATTAATCTTCTTTTATTCTTTTATAAGTTTGTCACAGAAATGGCTTAAATTGCCTGTGTAGGGACAACCACCTTGAACAAATTTCACATAATGTTAGATGACTATAGCAGCTGGAAAAATTACTTGATTTATCCAAGTAGTCGAGTAATTTATCATAGTAGTAGTGATTTGTCATAGAAGATGCATGGTGCATTTTTGGTCCCGTTTCATTTTTGTGTCTTTGCAATATGTTTGCAGCACTTGTTCATACATGTTGGCAAACATTTGTGAATTAAAATCAGTTCCCGTTTCCTCTCCCCCTTTTTTTCTACACGCTAGACAAATTGTGTGGCTAATTGTACCTGTAGGGTCTGTGTGAAGTGTAGTAATTTAACTTGGTAATGAGATCCTTGGCATATATTAATGGCGAGCTCTTAGTCCACCAATATTCAAGCTCAAGCTTCTAAAATAAGAAAACATGCAGCAGCGCCACTCGTAAAAGCCTTGCCTGACCCCTGATGGAAAAAGGAAAAAATAATTCTGATGAAGGTTGCGGCCCTTTTAGTGATTCACCTGCAGTCCCGAAAGCTGGTCCCCCTTGTAAAATGTGCTAATTATTCAGTATTACTCCATTTCAGAGCAATAAGAAAAAAAAAAAAAGGTACGGTGTGCTGGAACAGAATATCAATAATGAAATGGTTATGTGAAAAAAAGACTGCTTCTCCGGGCATTTAGAACAATGTGCCGCTGGTAGCATGTCCGTAGATAATGTGACACAGGTAGCATAATCCATCTGAGGCAGTATTCTATAATTCAGTCTTGACAGCCAGTGCTAACGTGATGCATAAAGTGATGCCATTGGGTCACCCAGCGAGGGATGGTTTTAATTGGCAGGATTTTCCCTGCCACATCACACAATAGTGACTCCTGTGGTTGATTGGATGCTTGCAACTGCCGCGCCAGCTGTGCAGTTTAGCTGGAGGACTGTAGGATAGAAAGTGGTGGGAGGGTACAGTTTTTGGAGGATTTTGTGACGTTTCGGCAGGCTTACAGCCGCAATTGGACATTCCATAAAATGAAGAATAAAGTAAAGTGTTAAGTGTAAAAGTTAAGTCTGTGATTGATTCTGATCGGGGGTTTGTTTTAATAGTCCTTGTTCAGGGTAGTTGTAATGCCACAGTGCTTTTTCTCACATCTGCTTATTTTATCGCAAAAGACATCGAAAGAATGCGACAAACCCATTACAGATCTTGTGTCCGAATATGCATGACTTATTTGCAGCTTTTTGGTTGCTAGGTGAGGTAATTGAGGTTCAAAGAAAAAGATTGATGGATTTTCAGTGCTAATTTAAAGAAAACACGATTGCCTCTATAAAAGTAAGGCTAGTGCGTTGACAGATGTCTGCAAAACCATTACAGTTTGAGGCTTTTGTGTCGACATGACCGCTAATGATGCCAGTCTGCCGAACCAATTTATCTTTTATCTTTTGTTTTGATGCATCTAAAGCTCAACTCTTGCCACACTTTATCAATTTCCTCTATCCTTTTCCTGAATTATGTTTTTAACACGGCCAGAGACCAGAAATGTGAACAGAGTGATTTTGGACACATCATCACCTTTTGGCATCAAAGCAGGATATTGTAGCATAAAACAGTAATGCAGGGAAGCCTGAGACCAGTGGGTAACACATTCATCACGTCTTATCGCCATGGTTATCTTCATGTAGAGGGTTGGGCCACTGCCAAGGCCATTAATTGAAAGCCTGAAATGGATAAAGTGGGGTTTTAATGAACAGGGAGGGAGCCACACACAAAGCCTGCTCGCTCATAGCGACTGGCACCTCCTCAGCTCCCATAAATGGTCAAGAAAAGAGTTGCTGGAGCTCCGGCCATTTTCAATACCGGTGCTTTCAATAAGCGTTAACCTACCATACTAATATATAGCACCCTCATATTCAGCCTCGATGCAGCTCTGTGAGAATATTTTGTTGTGTTTGAAGAGAAACTGAAGTAAAATGCTAGCATTGTGGCTGTAGACGGGAGAGGACACACACTGTCTCACAGTGACCCATCTCTCTGATCTCTCTCTAGCCTGAGACAGTGGACATATGCATCTCAGCTCAGAGCTTGTGTCTCCCCCTTACAGTTCCACACATCAGCCAGCACGAAGACTTTCATCGCCAGTGCTGTTAGCCCCCCAGAATTAGATTTTTACCAGTCAGCTTCTTTCCACACTTAAAAACGAGGGGGGGTGGGGGGGGGCAAGGGGGATGTGTGAGTCGTGAATCAACATCATTGTCATTTTCTTCCTTATCTTTTGCGTCCCCCCAAATTCCCCCTATCGATGCAACACCGAAGAGGAAAAGGGCGCCGAACAACGGCAACTCGGCTGGGCCCCCTGTTGACTGATGCTGAGTGGCTTTCTTCTTGAAGACCTTGCATTTCCTGTCAGTCACAATAATGCATAATGAGTTCCACTTCCTGTTTCTCAGGCTGGCGAGGAAGGAACAGAAGGTTGGTCACACGGTAGTCAGGGCTTCCTACCTCCTCCGGCCTTCTGAAACCACGTCGTGTGTGTCCTTCTGTGGGAAGGTGACTGCACCTTTTTATGCTGTGGCAGGAAGTGCTCCAGATACATACCTTTTTTTAAATTTAACAGTTATTTTTAATGTGTGACAGAAAGGCAGAGCTAACTCATAAACATTCTAAAATTATTTTTTGTTTGTTTACCTTCTGGTGTCTGTGCCATTTCCTGGTCGGTGGACATCTGCATTATCTTATTTTAGTGTGATGACTGTTCTCCTGTGAGCCATTTCCGAGGCACGCCTGTCAAAAACAGGTCAAGACGTGGGACAAAGCAATGAGAATAAACACGTATATGCAACTTTACATCCTAGGATCACAAAAGTAATTTCAATAATATTTGCAGTGTTAAGGCTGTGATGTCTGGGCTGCACTGGTAGCTGTCCTTGACCAGGAGCTCAGAATGACCAGAAACAATTAGCTTCTTCCCATCAAGGCAGGGTTTGCCTGTGGTCCATTCTGTCATATTGCTATAGCATGTACATTACTGACTTGGCACCAACAGGTTGCCAGTTTTCATCGGAGATGCCTCTGTTCTACAATGATAGCTTTTCCTGTTGTACACTGTGTTGAATGCATTGTAGTCAGTGGCTTCTTAGCTAGTGTGTTACGAGTGCATGGGGTTTTAGCTGGCAACCATTGCATGCGCAGTCGAGCCCTCCCACAAGTTTCACAACTGAACAAGCTCAACAAGTGATTGCCTCCATCACTGTGATAAGCCAGCCGGCTTTAGAGAAGCTTGATTAAACTCTCTAGATGGTTCTGACTGTTTCACTCAATGAGTGTACTCTTGCATCGGAGGGAATATGTTGCGTGTCCTGGCGGAGGAATTCATTAAACTGCCGAGGCTTCTCCGCACGAGCCCCGCTGCATTATTAATGAGGCGAGCTTGTTTACCCATTGTGATCGAACCCAAAACAAATGTTATTATATGCTCCCCGTTTATTTACTTTCTACGACAATACCGGGAGCCTCACACCCTCGCGGGAGGGATCTGGTTACCGACAACAATGGAGAGCGCAGGGTGCCATTTAAAATGAGTCACCGTTCCTAAGCAACCAGGAGCCTACTTCACTAGTGTTAGGTTACAAATTGGTTCATAATTAATGGGACATTATGAATTATTAATTAAAGAGAGGGGATGATTTACATGCCCCACACACCCTCCGCTCCCCCAACACCCACCCACCCTCACTTCCCTTATTAGGAGTGTCAATTGCCATCCAGCTCGCTGGTTTTCCCTCTTCAGCGCATTTATGCCAAGACCATCATTAATATTCATACGGCCTGGGCATGTGCTCGCCTTCTCCCGGGCTACGGAGTTGTTAGGTTGATTAAGCGGAAAGAGGAGTGGGTGAAAAGAGCGCCACCGCCTTTGCTGATTGTTATCGCCCGTGCCTGAGCTCTCTTCAGCCCTGATGGCGCATCATCTCAGTGCCAATCAGAGGCCCGCGCTGATGATCAGGTAATCTCTATACGCCCTGTACTCCGACCTGAAAGGCACTCGCGCCTCACGTCTCGCAAACCATCAACAGCGGAGCACCTGATGACGCTCTCCCTCCTCTGGGGCATTAGTATGTTTGGGGCGCAGAAAGAGCCAATCAGGGTATGATTGCGCTGTCGGCCTTTAATGAGGCTGCGGGGTACTTAGCCGCTTCTCGCGTGCCCAGGGATCCGGGAGCCTTACTTGACGGTTTACAATCTGCCGCTGGGCTTCTGACGGACTCACGCAGTGCCAGAGGAGCTGACAGGAAGAGATGTGAGTCAGCGCATCTGTTTTTGTTGTCTGCCCTCTGCAGTTTTGCGAGACAGATGAAACAGCAACATGGCCAGCTGCGTTATTCATTATTCACCTCCGAAGCCGCCGCATCGTCGGCTTGATTATTGGCTATGTGTGGGGCGGAGGTGAATGCACTGCGCTTCCTCCTCCAACCACTAGGGGTCAACAGCCATCACAAGGTTTTCCGTCCTTCAACTGAGGCAAGCCCGCTTTCCGTATGCCGAAGGGAGGGGGAAGATGTGTAATTTGCAGGTAACAGTGAAGGTAGAGGAAAGTGTGTGACACAGTAAAGGGATGACAAACTTGACCACAGTAGATAAAAAATTAACACAGTAGTGCAATGCCTATGTAATTGAGCAGGCATGTACAATTATTAACCTAAACACCTCACTCAAGTACAGACACGCGCACATACATACACACACACACACACACACACACACATTGCATATACAAATGCAAATATCAATAGTAATAATACTCTTGATAATTAGAAAGTATATATTTTTTAATTGAATGCAACTTAATTTCTTTTTGATGTAAACCACAGATGAGCCTGAATACAGACTGAAACCAGTCACAGAGGTGGTCCAGAGAAGAGATCTGACCCTGTGCACTAGAGGCCACAGGAAATGACCTCCACCTAATGAGGGCTGGTCCACCTCTGTCACACAACTCAGTTGCTACTGCACAGATGAGTTCATAGCTATAAAAGTGTAGCGAGTAAATGTTGTAAAATGCATTATAGCATATAGTAATACATCTAAGAAATGGATTGTTTATTTTTATGTGTGTGTGTTGGGGGGTTTTTTATTGACATTGAAAGGTGAGATTATAGGGCCAGTGTCAATGTGTGGCTCACGGGGGAGGGGTTTTGGGTTACAGTGTGTGGCTTTATGCTTGGATGAGGGTTACAAGGCTGGGACTGCAGAGATCCTCTAAACAGATTGCGCTATAGGGAGAGTTAAAAGGTTAAAAGGATAGGTTTAATTTTGGGGGTGGGATTATAGCCACAGGAGCAGAGAGCGAAGGTCTGTTTTAGGTGGGGCTATTGGGATTAAAAGACTTTGCGGGAAGCTTCCCATTTGAGGGAACAAACGGCATTTGGTCAGGTTGAAATGTACAGAGCACTTCTGTGCAGACCTACAGGCCTCTGTCATTTCTTCAACCTTTTTTTAAGGGACAGGAATGGGGATAAAACAGTAAACAGGGAGACTGTGTAATGACTCTGACATCCCACATCTTCCATCTGCTTTCATAACCTATTAATTACAGCCATGCTATCACCAGGCCCCTGTCCAGCCTCCCCGCTCTCCCGGGTAATGAGATTAGTCACGGCAGCGCAGCACTTGTCATATTCAGTGGGGAATTAATATTTAACATGAGAACAAGGATAACTGGCCAAGATGGGCCCCCTGTTCAGGTAGTGCAAAAATGAGCACAAAACACAGACATAAATATTTCAGCGCGCGCCAGTAAAGGCATGCTGGACTGCAACTTGGGTGCTGGGGGCTCAGGTTCCGGTGGGGAAGGAGAACAGAGACGGTGGTGGCCAATGAGAAAGCAGAAGGCTTTCATAAAATGAGTGGCTTGTCATCCCTTGATTATTGACTGCTAATTTGGGTTAATAATTGAAATCTCTCAAGAGCAGGAGGGGGGAAATGGCTGTGATATAAAGAGGCTGAACCTACTGGGCTAGTATCATGGGCGTGGCAGCAGATTTTGCCTTCATCTGGTCATCTGGTCAATTACAGGGACTCCAAAATCGGCAGTGACATCACAAAGGTGCTCGCAATGGGTGACTGCTGAGCAGTAATGACGACTAAATCAGAAAAAGTTTTATTATAAAAAATAATTAAAACAAAAAAAAATTGGAAGTGGAAGGTGCAGGGGAGTTGAAACCGAAAGTGTGAAAGAGACAGTATCTGATTAAATTCATAGTGATGGGACAATGCTGACACAGGGCAAAGTTATAATTCAATTGGATTGTTTGGACAAAACTCTACCACAAAAAAGAATCCAAAGGAAATAATTAAATAAATCACTTAAAGCATAACAATTGCTGACATATGACGAACTATGAAGGATAATAGGTGGAAATGAATGTCCGTAAATTTCTCCAGATCAATGCCGAGTTGTGCACAGGCAAAGAGCGGAACTCTGCAATGAGGGATTGTTGTGCTCTCAATCTCAGTTTTCCTGGGAACTGCACAGCTTCCCAACAGGAGTACCGGTATTCCTGGGAAATACAAATAACAAGGAAGGGGAGAAGAGTCACTTTACAAACAGACAAAACAGGGAAATGCATGTCAGAGCTGGAGCTTCAGCTGTTGTAGGCAGGTTCTCCAGTGCCTTCCTCCCTCCAAAGACGTGACCAGAAGCATACATTTTAACCAATCATTTGTTCTTTCAGTCCTCTGTATTTCATAACTTTATATACAATGACAAACTCACAGCTCCTCTGTGAACTAGAACCAGTTATATTGAACATTGCCCTTCACTGCTTGCGGGTCACAGAAAGCAGTGTCTTTGAAGCACGTATCATAACCCTGGAAATATTACTGACCAGCTTCACCAGAGTACATATTCAAAAGACAACAGCTATTCACCTGCTAAACTCAGTAGTTGTGGGCACTCGATTTTCCCTGCCTCTGAGCCAGAGGACTGATCCCAGGTCAGTCGGTGAAGGGTTTAATGAGGAGTCCAGCCCCAATGCCGAGGAGGATGTACCTGAATAAACAGCCCCAACAGGCTAGTTGGGACGAGTCCTTGTGCTCAGGTCTACAGAGGGAGGGGTCGCGGGGGACTTGCTGACACATTGACAGGACAGGGTGTGATCTGGGGGAGTTGACAAGGAAAACAACAAAACCCATCCTGGGATATAGAGTGTCCTGGTGGGGAAGTGGTGGGGACATCAGGGCTTTGAGAACAACAGGGCATCCATATTAGAGATGGGAACAGTGGGTGGCCTGGATGTTGCTGCCGAACCTCACACAAGGAGTTTAGAAACTCTGAAATAAGAGTTGTCAAACTACATCTAAAGAAAATGTCTTTCTGAAAGATGCTGTGTAGGACAGTGTAATAATAATCTGTCAATAGCTGACAGCGTTTAGCAAAAAAAAATTGTACTGTCTTTCATTCTGAGAAAAATTAACTGTCCCAACCAAGATTAGGAAATTATCTAAGTGGTTTTTCAAACTTCACCACAAAATACCTCTATATTTTGCTGGAACAGATGAAGGGGAACCTGATTTTGTAATCTTGAGCTGCATGCTTTCCCTGACATTTCAGATGCAGTCTCCCATGGTCTTCAGAGGAGAGATTATGGAATATGGCATCATATCTGTGACTAACACCTGTAGAGGCTGATTGAGCAAAAAATCGGGACCTGCCAGGAACGGTCCCCCTCAGCTACATCCATGCATTGATTTGGCTGGCACTCCCCCGTCTGCTGTTCTGGGGCCCCCTCGGGGCTGCTTAGCCATCCAGTCTTGACTGCTGTATCTGGACCTGTGTGAAACATTGACACATTTGCTTGGACGTGTGAAGCGGTGGCTTACTCCAGACTGCACCGCACACACCGCTCCTGGCTGACAGAGGGAGATGAAACGCATGGTAAAGCTGGCGCAGATTCCCTCGGTCAGAGCCCTTATGTCACACCGCACACTTTCGGCCAACTTTAGCATAATTCCAGAGGATTTATGAAACGTGTTGGCATCCACAGATTGTGCAACAGACGGTGCTGCGCTGTTTCAAATAGTTCTCTTTTCTTAATGGAAAGGATCTGGAAAACATCGCATTGTCAAAGCAGGAATGATTTATGCAAGTGATACGGGCCAAGGCAGTTCACTGCTATCTATCTCAGTGATATGAAGTTGGTGTCTGGCTGTGTGTTACCAATTTGTTCCAATCCTGAAAACGTAGAACCCTTCCATAACTATGTTCAAAACAAAATGCAATCAGTGCATATTTGTTGACTTTTAAAGTATGAGTTTTAGAGAGCTCATTCTAGCTATGCTACAGTAAGACAGTCTCACAGATCAGTCAGAGCGCTGACTTTGCAAAATGATACACATCTGCTGCTATACATGTTTTCTTGTGAAATGATACTGCTGTACTGGAATGTACAAATATTGTACTTGTGTGATGTTGCTGCTTTGTTGATTTCTGCTAAGTACTAAGTCAAAAACAGTTTATGAACTTCAACATGATGAATCACGGTAAGCAGTTTTAGGAGTTTGAGTTTGTACGGCATCATCAAATTTCAGTCACCAAAGCAGAAGGCCGGGCGAATAAAAAAACAGCACTGATTCAATTTCAGGGCAGTAACATCTTTGCTACTTGAATACCAATGGTGACATTTTGTGCAGTCATCATCATCATCATAATGATCATCATCATAACAGTAATGACTTAATAGCTAGAACAATTATCAAATCAAATCGAATGTACAGTATTTGCATTGGAACTATTTGTTCCCCACATACTATAGTTAACCCATCTCGCTAATTTCAATATCACAGCTGGTGATTTGAATTCATCTATAGTCATTTCTTGTTGGTATGGCCACATGTAGTCTGAGTGAGTCCAAACATGTTAACCCACTGATGTATTATAATGCCCTGCTGTAGCTCTGCTTGACACATTAATTCATGGGACACTCACAATATCTGAATATTAACAAGTTATTTTATGTTTTTTTTTTGTCTCATCAAAAATTACTTTGTTCTTTAAGTTTCCTGTACGGTTATTGCAGACCACATAAAGTCCAAACAAGTTAGCCTATACATATTAAATTACTACCAAATGAAATATGTGTATGCTTTCCCAATTGATTTAGACAAATATGAGTCATATAGCACCCAGATCACATTTGAACAATAATTTCTGCACTGTCCACACACGATTTAATGCAAGTGAGTTCTGGGTGGGTTGATTCAAATTAATCAGTCAACATATGTATGAGATATATATCAGAATGGAACTAGCGCTTCTACCATCAGTATTGTCCTGGCTTGTCTTCTGTGCTGTGATAAATGTCTTTCTTGTCATGATGCGGGGACCTGTGACTTTGAGAGAGTGAGTGATGGAGCTTTCCTGCATGTATTCTTGCACTCAATAATGAGACATCGGACTCAAAGGAGAAGCCAGGGCTGGGAGACAATGACTCTCCCTGTTCCTGGGTGTTGCCATTCTTTGCCTGCAGAATCAGCCTCCATTAAATTCCTCCCAGGGCAGCTATATCACTCTTTAAAATAACAATAAAACAGTGAGCTAAATCTCATGCAGTATACCGGGACCTTAGTCTGCATTTACCGTAGCCCCTAACGTGTGAGCATCGAAACTACAACTACACACACTTTTCGGAGTGGGGACAGAATTCCTAATAAATTATTAATCCGGGGGATGAATATTTGTGACGCCGATGGCGACAGATGGCAGAAGGCACTCGAGGTAATGAGCACAAATGATAACATCTCCCCCATTTGCATATTAAACAGCAGCCTAACAGGTTGGAGGGTGGGGGGCCCCCCTGGCTCGCCTGGCATCTGTGGCCCGGATGGGACAGCAGCAGAGCGCTGGACAGCCAACGCCCCCCAATCCCCCCTTACCCCACCACCGGGGCCTAAGCGAACCGAGGATGGGGTAAATATTATGCAATTACTGCAGTGCCACCGGAACACCTAAACGCCCAAGTACACACTCTGCTGTCCAGAGAGTGATGATGAACAAATGATTATTATTGCTTCCCTGCGTTTGCACATTAGGAAATGTGAATACACAGATGGGATATTTCTACAATTTTGGCTACAGCCACACTATTGTGACAATTGTTTGTCATGTACCGTGTGACCTCATGACCTTGATCTCAAATGTATATAATAGCCCTAATTAAATAAGTGGTTACACTGAACAGCATCAGATTTTTCTTTTAATTATGCCAGGTTTAGGAGTGAAAATTTATAAGTGTTTAAGAGAAACTTCTAAAGCTTTCTGCTTAGACAGAGGATCTTTCACAGAGGTCTTTATCAAGGCATATCCTTATGTATGGGCATAGTCATGTGATATAGTCCAAAATTGTGTTTTCTTATCCTTTACACCAAAAGACATTGTTGAAATAAAAGTTCTACACAACACTGCATGACATTTATGCACTTAAAAAATGGTCCCAATATAGCTCATAACATGTGTACAGTATGTACCGATTGCCCTTCTTAGGAAATCTTGAATGTAGGAAAATAAAGTACGTCACATGATAGATCAAGCTTGGCCTTCCTTTTCCCTGCCTTCATCCACCAAAGCCTCTGGTGAGAACACAGGGATGTCTTACCAGAAATTACACTGTTGCTTTCTGATTTTCCCCACTGTTTACGGCTTCACTCACAGCTCTGCGTGTTTACTCTTTGATGGAACATGTTGCTGTGTACTGCACATGAAAGCAAAGCTCTTTTTTACACAAGGAAGAGGAAAGCTTTGATGAGCTTCCCGGGGAAAAAAAGCCAAATATAAGGCTGTGAAATTGTTTTTCCTTGAATGACACAGTCGCTTGATAAGACCACCGTGCCATGTTTATCTCACATTTTTGGGTCATCTCTATTCACCTACCTTCTGTCAACAGCAGGGAACCGTCCTGTGTGAATAACAGTTGACATCCTGCTGCCTCATTGCCTTAAGAAGATATTCTGAGTGCTTGATTATGCTGAAATGTTAGGGTTTGGATCATTTTGGGTGTACCTTTCCAAAATGGAGACTGGTGTAGCAGGACATAAGCACAATTTACTGTCATCATCCACTGACAGAATTCTCCTGCACATCTGTGTTTGTGTCTGTTTCTGAAGCCACATTTCACCATAACAGGATGAACCAGCACCTTTAGGGCCAAGCAAGCTGGCATATTGCGAGCGGTAACCTAGATCGGAGATAGCGAGGACAGATTGAGTAACAGGTGAATGAGCGGACGAAAGGAGGGCATCAGGGACAGAGATGGCCTGCGGAGTGCCAGCTCTATGAAACATGGCATATTAATCATGCTCTCTGCCACCTGGGTGCAGAAATGACCCAGTGCCAGTTTGTACAACTGGCATAAAACATTTCAATGGCACATAACACATAAGCCCTAATACTCAGTATGAGTGGCATATGATAATTAATACCCTATAAAAAGTAATTATTAAAAATGTTATTTTCTTTAGGCTTATTCTGTACTTGAAATTCAAATATTTTCTTTTAATTCCTAATGTTTGTCTCAATTAAAATGCACAGCTATCTCAAAGCTAAACACGCAGGTCCTTCACAAAGGGAAGCTGTCCTGGCGGTCACATTATTGCCCATCGACTCATATTGTTTTCTGAATGCTTCATTATCTGGGTTAAAGGATCAATGTACCCTCATAGGACTCTAACTCGCATCCTTCCTAGCCATACAAAAAATCCCTCTTGGACAACAGGCATGATTGCCTCCCCAAGTTAAAAACCCATGTAGGCTCACATACTACTCAGCCCTTTTTGATGATCTATGGTACATGCCCATTCACGGCACAATATGTGTATAATCTGTTTTCAGAAAGGCCAAACTCCCTAATGGCAGTGAAAGATAAGACTGCAACCACTTGATAGATATTTGGAAGACATCTAAGCAGATGAGCCATCCTTACATACTTAGCATTGTATTGGAGGGGGTGGGAGTGTTAGCGCCTTGATGAGACCCACACAGCTCCCCCGGCCTGCAGATGCAGAAACAAAGGCTGGAGCGAAGAGACCGGCAGGTCTTCGCTAATGGAAAGCGTGGCAGCGCACCAAGACTCTCCACTCCGAGCGCTGGAGGACAAGTGGTACCCTTCCAAAAAGAAAACCGGCACACGGGCAGGGAGCAGAGGCAAATGACTGTGACTCAGTGTGAAACCGAAATAGAGGCTCTGTGGGGGTCGACCCATCAGCCGCGGCCCTTTGCTCCGCACTGTGAGGATACTTTTCTCTCCACGGCCTAACAGAGCGCTGCCTTGGCATCCTGGGTGGCCTTTCCACTGGGTTTCCACACTTCTCCTATCCGCTGGGAGTGTTCCCTGTCAAAAATGAACAAGCGTTATACAAAACAAGCTAATGCACATCACCACGTATTAAACATTTTAATGAGAAATACTTCACTCACCAATCTTTCTTCTTCGAAACGTTCTTAATACCTGCACCCAATGAAACCATCCAAATTATTTTACTGTAGGACTGAACAGGTTGACCCACATGCCAATTCCATTGATCCAGGGTCAGTCTGCAGCAGTATTGATTAACTGAGACATGGGAAAACCCAACACTCACCTGCTCCATGGTTATATTCATGTAAATATCTACATACTGATTTTAACCTTTCCAAGTGTTTTTATTCAGCATAAAGTTTCGAATTATTCTGTTCTGTTAGCACCATATATATTCCACATATAAGCCTTTTTTTGGATGCTCAGTGTCTGGATATTTCTTATTTATATGCTACCATCTTTTCTGGCCAGGCATCTGAGAAATGAATTGTGGTGCTTTCTTACTTTGTTCATGAGCACACTCAAAAAACCTCACTGGTCAACAGCACTGAAAATGAAAGGACAGGAACACAAAAAAAAACCCAAGAGAAACCAAAATAAAGTAGTGGAAATATTAGGGGAGGAATCACAATGGCGGCATTGAAGGAAATCTTTCAAATGCTCCCGACGCATTTCCTTTGGTGGTGTGTTTCTGGAAGCTTCCTGAGAGCTGTCAAACTGGTTCAAGGCTGACCGCTCAACACGGCGTCTCCCGCTGCACAGCCCGGCCTCTAGCTACGGCACGGAGGCTTTGCTGTCAGTCGATGTGCTGTGGGCTCGGGAGCTAGACTCCCGTTCTGAGGCCCTCAACAGGCAACACACGGCCTGCTTAATGATGAAACAGGCACTAGCCCCGTGTATCAGGTATCACCACCTCCCTGAAGACCACCTTTCAAGGAGAGGGAGAACAAAGGGAAAGTGGATATGTGTCAGGGCATTGCTATGAGCACGTAGTACACATGAGCGGACCTGCTATACTATCAGCCACAATTCATCTTAATCATCAAAATATTCTTTGCAGAATTACTCGCAAGATGAAATTATACCCTTTTCCGTTTGATTGCGCATTTTGTGCCTGCTGCTTGTTTTGAAAGTCAACTTTCAGATGGACCTTCAGTGACAGAATGCAGCGCATTTAATATTGTAGCATTTTCACACAATTTGCTTTCCTTAAAATCCAGCTAGAAAGCTTGTGAAAAATTCTCTGATCTAGAGCAGATTTCCTATTGCCAGATGCGAGAAATGCATCATGACATGATATACAAATGACCCACAGACTCTTCTGTTACGTATTCATGGTTTCACAATTCTTTCTGTGAAGTGGTTGAAGCAGCAGTTCTTTGTAATGCAGAAAAAATTAGAGCAGACCAATCTTTAAAACAGCTCTGCTATGAGTTTTCATGTCCAAGCTGAGTCAATAGAGGCACAATTATCCTCATCATTAGTGTGTTTAGAAGGTGCTGATGTATGTGTTTGTGATGGATGTGTTTATGTGTTTGCATTACAGCTCAGCAGTCTTCTTTTATAAAGAACATACTGGACAGCAAAAAAAAAGCGCCACTCCATTTTCCATCTCTCTGCTCCTCTCTCATTAGCTGGCCCACTGATTCAAAGCAATTAGCAGTGATGTAGAAATTGTGGGTACAGATCCTGCGGAAGTCAACCAGGGAATTGATTGACACAGCGACAAGGGCATTGAGACTGGTCCAGAGGGGGAAAGGTGTGCTGAGTTGGGTAGGGTGAACTGAATCTCTAACAGACCCATGGGAAGGGCGGGTCCACCTGAGACCGGTACCAGGGTGACGGAAGGGCGGCAGGGCTGTGTTAATGGAATTCAAAGAGAACGTTGGAGGGTCTGCGCAATCAACAGCCTCCCTTCTCCCCTTAATTGTAGGAGCTAATTAGCACGCAAAGTGGCAGAAAAGTGCTGGTGCTAGGGCTGTGTCTTGGAGCGGCTGGCAGTTTGAGTGGCATCAAGAGGGCCCTCTGTGATTTGGACGCCGTCAGGAAAACAAATAACGCCCGTCCTTGTTCTCCAGAGTCATCAGAAGAAGTCTGGTTTTGATGCAGAGAGGAAAATTGTAGTGGTTTTTAGTTTTTGGTTTGGCAGTATCTTTTGGCAGGGGTTGCTGGCTGAGTTTTTGATGAGCACATGCCAAATTTGTGGCGTGGAGCTTGTAACATTTCAAACACCTAGTGGACACCAATGGATACCATTACCGTGCCAAATTCTGAAAATATATTCCATAAATGTCACAGTAAGATTATTTTTTTGGATATAAGCCAGAAAAAAATAAAGCCATTTGGATTAGACTAATTATAAATCCACCATTTAAAAAAATCACTAGGTTATGACAAATTATTAAACCAAATAATAAAAAAACTAATAAAATAATTAAAAAGAGGTAATCATGTACACAGAATGGTTTGTACTGTCAATGCCCATCATAATATAACATATTTTTAAGTATCTGCTTTAAAAATATTTTAAAACACCTGAATAATAATTCCCTTTTTTCTTATGGAATATTTCTTCTGCCAGGTGACTTCTCAAACGTAAATGCTCTTTAAATTTTAAACTGGTACGAATAAAGTGAAACATGCATTGTATGTAAAGTTGAACAACAGACAACACATTTACACACATTAGGATGAGCATCCTGTTCTTGCAGTGTTCACGCTACATATCATTGCAATAACAATTTTACCACACCCACACTGACAATCTTCACAAAGACAAGGGTCCTCTTCATCTTGTTGTAGTGAAGGTAGCCCTATCAGAACAGCAACAACAACCCTGCGCTCTATAGTTGGGGAAGGTTGGATGGCAGTGGTGTTGAGGGCAAGAAAAGGTGTTTATTGACCACAACGTCCTGTTATTGGTTGCCTGGGCATTGGCACCGCCCCCATTACAAATTTGTTTGATTAAAAAACGGTAGATTAGGTTCTGGCCAGGCCCTGCAGATTGAGTTTGTGTGTAATTAGAGGGGCAGTGTGCATGGCGTGAATGGAGGAGCGGCTCGGCGGGGAGGGGAGGGGGTCTGGGGGAGGGGCGCGCGGCTCCTTGCAGATGGGTGAATTAGCGCCTGCTGTTTGGGCCTGGCAGCCGCGCATCGTGCCTGGCGCGGTGACAGCCCGGAGGGCCCGCTGCCAGTGCGGACTCGCCCGTCTCACAGCCTGTCAACAACACACAAAACACAACCGTCTCCATTCACTTCGCAGTCCCCTGGTTCTGTCTATATTTTTATAGCACCGCGGTTTCGCTGGATCAGTGTGCACTCTGCGAGACTAGAATCTGAATCTCCTGCAAGGAAACCATAACAGTGACTCAACACCAAACTGACTCTTGGCAATATAAAGCAAAAATGAGACCTTATATAATTTAACAAAAATGTCCCACCTAAAGTAGAACCATTTATAGCCCTACGTCAGTCCTGACACAAGTAATTAATAAGGGCACGTCTACCCCTTAATCTGTTGTGTTTAGGGATGTGTTGTGATGCTTCTCTCAGACACACAATCACCTTGATCAAAACCAACATCATCCAACAATCATGGGTTTACTCAAAAATGTTGTATTCCACCATGTTGCTATGAAACAATGTTTATTCGTCTGTCCTTAAATGACCCCACATCTTCAACTTTCCTTCTTCTTTAAACCAAATATTGTAAGGATTAGTGTTTAACAGCTGGGATAAAGTTGTTTATAATTCTGTCAGAGAACTCTTGGTTTTTTACTGTTCTGTTGACAGCTAATATTAGTAGTGATTTATGGTTAAATTACGTCCCGTAAATGAAGCATTCCCTGAATCCGAAAAGCTCACATTTTAATAGGTTTTATCGTAACAGATGGTTCCGCCTTGCCCAGTGTAACCTGGATACTTTATCGCGTCTCCTGTGGTTTAATTGGTATCTCTACATTGTGTACAATCATAGCCTTATTTGCTGACAAATGAGTTTCAGTGATAACGTTTCAAACATGATAACATTTCCATATACAATGCCCCAGTATATATAAACAATATAATCCATTTATTATTCATATAAAAAGACATAGTATGCTGGGCATTTGAAAAGGCAGTTCAGCCAATATTTCTCTGTGGGATTTCTCTAAATAAAACAGAAAGGTTTGTAGCATTCCAGGTTTCTGTGGTTCAAGGCTTTACATTTTAGCTTGTGATCCAAAAGTACTTAGCCTTAACTGCTTTATGTAAGCATTGTATCCAGCTGTACAAATGGTCATAGTAATATGTAAGCTAAGTAAATCGTCCTTGTCATCTGCCAAGACGATTAAAACAAGAACCTGAATTTTAATACTGGACTCCTTACATCTATGTGCCAGAGGGGTTAACTACTGAGCTGTACAATTAAATATTTAAGAGAAATCATCCTTCCACACATCATATTTTCATAGCATTGAGCAAGGATTGCAGCGGACCATCCAACTTTTGTTCTCTCACAGTTTAAAGAATGATTCCATTCAGCTGATATCACATGCAGGCGATGGTTAGAGTCTCTACGCGAGCGTGTTGCGTGATCGGTGGCTTCGCTGGCGATACAGATGTGTCCCTCGTGACTCAGCTGACCTGCAGGAAGCTCAGAAGGACGAACCTCCATCCCTGGCATGGCAGAATGAGTTAGGAGGAGTGTTGTGACTAGGGCTGGGTGTGGGATTGGGGGAGAGGGGGGGGCATGGCTGGCTCACAGCAGGGCCAGATGCAGAGGCTCCCATCCAGGGACGGCACTGGGGTATCAGCGGGCCCGGGCACACCAGCTGCTATCTCCTTGTAACAGACAGCTGTGTCTGAATATTCATAAAAAGTGCAGATTAATGCCTGTTTGTTTGCCTGACCCCAAGCCAATAAACTTCCCGCACGTTCAAACGCGCCCGCCGGTCAGTTGTGCGCCCGCCCAGGGCAGAGCGCGGTCCGTTCCAGTGCCACTCCCTGAGCCCGACGTGCGCCAAGCCGCCACCTCCCGGGCTTTCGCGAGCCAGGAGGAGGGACACCCGCTGGGAAGCCTCGGACGGGCTCGCATAATTGTCTGAGTGACAATTTCTCCTTTAGTGCGTCACTGACGTGATTTCATGGCGGTTTTGTTACCTAAATTACATGTTTGGGAAACTGCAGAAAGCAATATATTACGCTGCAAACATGCAATTAAATTAAGCGCGTTGAATTGTACACGCCCCAAGTTGCAGCGGGCCAGGTCTTGGAGCTCGGATTTAGTTTCAGATTCGCACAGAACGCTGCGTCCCATCGCTCAGCGGTTCGGCCTTCACAGGATGTCTGAAATGTGGAAATCATCGCTATTTATCTGCTTGGCAGATGCTTTTGTTGAGAAGAGCTGACCCAGACTACCGTTTTACATATCCATTTAATCAGCCTTACGTTTACCTGGAAAAATTTCAAGTTAAGTTCTTGGCTCAATCAGTATGACAGCGGAGCCCCGAATAGAATTCAGACATTCAGCTTTCTGATTAAAAACCAAGCTCCTTAACTACAACAGTGACATCACATCTTGTACTGAACCATACAGGGCGCAACAGCACAACATGCAATCAGAGGGTATTGTGTTACATTTTTTTGCTCAGGTTGAAAGCTGTAGGACTGCCACAAAGTTTGAAAAGTCTGTCTGCACACAAAAGTAGGATGAGATGAATAGCCCACGGAGTGCATTGTGGGACAGATGTCCTCCAGACTGTTCTAGGGACAGCCTGGGTGGCAGTCACTGTCTTCTGCCCAGCATTTTGCAGTCCTGATCCAAGTCTTTCTCTGCTGGCGGGAGATAAACTGTGGCGGAGCTCCCTGGCTGAGGCCACCCGCAACCACAACAGGGAAACCATCACTTTCAGACTGCTTTCAAACAGTCACTCAAGAAAACTTGGCTGATAAAAAACCAGGCCCCCTGCGCAAGGGAGAGGAAGGTAATTTTGGGGGAGTAATTTGCCGGTAATGAACTTGCTGCCATGGTTAAAAGTGGATTTTTAGGGGGGGGTAGGTAGAGGGGGGACTGTTTAGACAGAGCAGATGGTCGCTGCTTTCCTCCAAAAATGCAGTTGGAAGAAGAAACACCCGTCAGTGTGCCGAGAGGGATTTGAGGATTTGCAGGCAAAGTTTTTTTTTTCTCCCTCTGCTTGTTTTGTTGTTGAACGGGGAGGGCGTAAATGGTTTTGTAAATGCTGTGGGACATGGTTGTTGGGTGTCATGGGGTAAAGTGTGTTACAGCTAATTACCGCGTATGTTTGGAGTCAGTGGTGCCAGACTGAAGCCACCCATATGGATGGCATTGGAGAGCTCCCACTGGCTCCCGTCGATATGAGATTAACATCAATATGTAGCCAAGGAGGCCACATTCACACCCCCTGCTGCGATATAACTCCTGGTCATCTCGTACAGATGACCAAGAGTTTTTAAAAAACCAGCGGGCATCTGCTGCTAGTAACAAATAGGTTATGAGTAAAATGCATTTATAGGCTGGTACTTTTAATCGCTTCAATTCATCACGGAAAGAAAGACCTTTTTTTTTTGCCTTAAACAGAATATCGTTAGAAGCAGATTCAATCAGAAATCTATTTTGTTCAAATAAGCCTTCAAATAAGCCTAGCCTATCTTGAATCATGATAGTAGCCCACATATTGTTTTCAAAACAAAACTTAAAAAAAAAGAATGATAAATGTAACCCTAGTTGTTCGGATAGAATCGTTATCTGTTTTGGGTTAATTATTAGTGCAGTTCGAGCACACCCCTAAAATATTGTTGAGTGCCAAAGTATTGGGACAATGACATCATTTAATTGTTTTGACTCTGTATTCCAGCCATTGGATTTGATATAAAACAATGAATATGAAGCTGAAATTCCTACACGGATCAGCCAATATGGATTTACGTACCCTCATATTAAAGCTGACAGTCTGCACTTTATCCTCATATTCATTGTTTTATTTCTAATCCAGTGTGCTGGAGCCAAAATAACAAAAATATCACTCTCACAATACGTTTGCATTTAAATATACTAGGGGTATACCGACTTTTGTATTTAACTGTATATACATACACATATTGCCGGTAATTCTGGCAAAGGTGTGGCACTTGCGGTGTAGTCACGTACCTGAGAGTTGTTCTTCATTTAAAATACACACACCGCAAACACAGCGCTGGTCTCCGGTTACAGAACAGTCAATTCCCAGCTGCCACCAGAAATCTCATTGTGTTTCAGTTACAAGCAATAGTGCTTGCCACAGCTGATGGATTTGGAAGATTGTCATGTTTTCAGCCAAAGTACCTTAAATAATTAATGGCCCTTGTTGGTCGGGCCTGGTTGAGTTTCCCAAAAGCCCCAATTGCATCAGGTTACCTTGTAGGCACATTCCACGCTGCATTGCCGGTTTGAGGCTATCTGACATAATCTGCAGGAGCCCTGCAATGCATTTCACAATTGAGTACAACTTTAGAACTATTTAATCCACCCCACAACCACTTCGCTGTGACATTGCTATGGTCCAGAATCCTGTTTTACTATCAATAGCATCTGATGTTTAGCCTAATCCTCTCATAAAATCAGTAAACCAGTATATGACCCCATAAAATTGACATGCTCTACAAAAGCGATGGGTATGAATAACGGGAAACCTCCTTCTACTGCAAAATCTGATTTCAAAAACGACGGTCTCCCTGCGATGAAGCGATGTTTCGGGTTTGAATGTCGGATGGTGTCATCATGTCGCTGGCTGACAGCCTGCTGCGATCGATAGCTCTACTGACGGGTGCCGGTGTGCTTTGATGCTGTTAATTGATGCTGGTACAAGTGTAATGTAACAGTGCAAGGTTTGCTGTTCTGCATCACTCTCGGTCGGTCCCGACATTCAACAGGGATTTAGTTTTGTGGTCTGTTGTTTGTTTTCTCACCTTGTTTCACACACCAGACAGCTGCCCCCAGGTCATCAAGGCCCCAGGCAGACTTCCCATTGTCACAGTTCCATGCAGTAGGTTGTCACACATTACTTATTATTTATTATTTCCAATGCAGCCCTGATTATCAGGAGTAATATGCATATACGTAACTTTAAGAATATATTCAGGGGAAATACACTAATTTCAATTCACACAGGTCATTATTGTAATAAAACAGGTAATAATTGCAGAATATAGTTTTGCCTGTTCTTGAAATGTGTTCTTGTTTTACCATATATCAAACTTCACTTACTTTCTGTGGTCAAAATATAACTGGCTAATACCAAACATGTCCGTATGACTCTCAGAGTTGGTACTGCATAATGCATATTGGGTGGCCCAGATAGAAGACAATGCAGATTTTCCAGCAGATAAGAGCACAGCTGAGGGGAGTGAACTGTGTGCCATGGTTTTGTCATATTGATGGAATAGAGGACTGGTGAGGTTAATGTCTGGCACCGAGAGGCAGTGCAAATAGTCAGTGCCCCCGAGCTCCCTGCCACCTGCTCTTCCTTGCCACAGTCTGCACTGTCCATGGGGAGATAGCTTTGACCCAATTCATCTATATCACATTAGGATGCTATTAAACACAACCTGGTGGAAGGCAGGAGATGCATAGACTGCAGGCAATTGGTGCCATTTCGGTAGCAGCGTGAGCCGTTGCAATTACTATGCATTTGCTCTGCAGAAGCACTTATCCAGGCAGACTGTCACAGATCATGTTATCATCCATTTATGCAGACGGATATCAACTGAAGCAATTCAGGTTAAGGATCTGGCTCAAGAGCATAACCACAGTGTCCAGCTGGACATTTAACCCACAAGCCTCTGGTTGCATTGCCTACTATAACTGACATGTATCTAGCCTCAGCAACATCTAATTGGATACAGTGGTCTCACGAGATTCTTCATACAGCATAGTCAAGTAAAGGGTGTGTTGTTACTGGCAATGAACCAGACTTGCAGTTCAAAGTTCATCAAGCTAAATAATCAAAACATTACAAGTATCAAAATCCTCCAGTCTCTGTAAACACATGAAGTAATCCCTTAATTGAAAGACGAGACTGTAGCCACATTATTAGATATCTAGGGAAACTATTTTATATACTGCACTCTCATGTGTGCACATCAACATACTGACCATTAGCATACTATCATTTCTGCATAGTTTTAAAAGAATATGCGTTTATTATATGCATTGTAACCAGTTTTTGGTCTGTCATTTTAGTGTGACATTTCCATAAGTTTTGTCTCACAGAGCAAAACCTATGGCTTCTGGCCACTGCCTTCATACTTCTGGACTAAATGGCCCTTCATAAAAAATACAGTTTCACATAATAGACACGTTCCAATACCATTCAAATTTCATCATCTGTGGTAAGACAATGAAATGTATGGAGTGCAATACAATACAACCTGTTTAGCATTGCGTCTTACAAACTCTAGAGCTGACAGTATCAGGCTGTTATCAGCGAACATTTAGGACAGACCTTGTAGCTCATACTGTATTGTGAGTTATTCTACAGCCATCAGCATAGAGTCTGTGCAGCTGGGGTAACTGCCCTGCAGGAAGAGATAGCAGTTCACATAAAATTACTTGTAAACTAAGGATGAAAATCTATCCTTGCAATGCCAGTAATGTAATAAGGCAATGCAGAGATCACAGCCACATATAAGGTAATGGCTGGGATTCAATAAAAATTTGAACTTAACTTCAACTAACAATTAAAAGCAAGATTTCTTTTTTCACAAGTTTAGCAATCACAACAAACTCACCATCCTGGGTCTGTGAAGAAAAAGTTTAATGCCTGCACCTACTGGTAAGCGAAAGTTGACTTTAAAGTTTAGGACAGATGTTAATTGAATACAGACCAAAGTGTTGTTTCCAACAAATTATTGGTCATTATTAGCATTAGTCGACAAGAATGTGGTGACAGGGAACAGAGAGCTTGAGCTCTTACATAGCAGAAGTAGGTATTCTCATACCATCTTCATCTTTTAGGACCATTAAAAAGGTGCACCTGGCAAGGAGAGACCTTGGGGTTGATCTCACAGCTAGGGTCTCCATGAGCTGTTTGTTTCTATAACTGCAACAACGAGATCTACAGGAAAGCAACCTGGCTCTCTCCCAGGCTGGTTTCCTTTATTAAACTACTTCCTGTTCTTTCTGGAATCAAAGCTGGCTTCTCTG
Source organism: Anguilla rostrata (assembly GCF_018555375.3). Lineage (NCBI taxonomy): Eukaryota > Metazoa > Chordata > Actinopteri > Anguilliformes > Anguillidae > Anguilla > Anguilla rostrata. The sequence continues at coordinate 18,603,354 of NC_057933.1, read as the reverse complement.
GGCGATGGGGACACACTCAGCTTAAAGGCAGAGCTTGCCGACCGCTCTCTCGCATGTTATTTGAGCTATTTGGAATCAAAGTGAACTCGCGGCCACTCAATCATCACAACAAGCTGGAAGCAGGGCCACGACCACAGCAGCCGGGGCAGTGGAGATACTGGTCCCTGGCTAATGGTGAACGGAACATGGGCTTCAAAACCCCCCGTCCAGATGCCTCCGACAGACCAGGGACTCCAGTAAGGCCCGATAAGAGGTTTCACTACAGCGCTGGAGGTTTTTACTGTACCCTAGCTTTCTGGCTAATCATGAAATAAGACAATCTTTTATGTAAACATCAATCTGAAAATAAGAAAAACTAACCAGGGTTTGAAACAAAAAAACTGCACTTTTAACAGACACCTATCAACAATGGAGTTCATACAAGGCCAAAGAAGGCTGGATCTAATCCAACTTGCAGCTATTCAGTGACAAACCTGGCATTTAAAGGTCCATATGATTTTGTATGATATGTCTGAATATGATTCACCTCATTATCTTCATCATAACTGCAAAAAAGAGTAAAAGAGTCATATTTTCAATCTCAGCACAGCTATTTCTGATAGCCTTCTCCAAAGCCTGAAAAGCCACCAGTTGTGCCATTCAGCCAGAATCACACAATTCGCACGTCAAGCTTGATATGACAAAGGACTACACAGGAAGTCGAGGAAATGGCTCATACTCTCTTTAAAAAAAAATGGTTCTAAGTAAATTCTACTAATAGCCCTGGCAATTCTACTTGGTTTCACCAGTTCTATGAAATGCTGTCAAAAAGAAAAAAATACTAAACTGCAGGCCTATATGAAGGATGTAGCAATCTAAATTACAGAATAAAATCATGAATACCAGTGAATGCTGAAAGACAAAATAAGCATTGAGATCTTGACAAAGAGATAACTATGGGTTTTTTAAACACTGAAACAATGTGGACTGATTTGTCCTGAAACTGTGGAAAACCTTTTTACAGTCCTCGATTGCCATGCTGGAAGTGGAGTGGCAGTTCTATACATTATAATAGATTGAGCACATTTTGCAGCAGATTAAATTGGCTAAGAGCACACAGTTGAGCCCATTAAGAAAACATGTCTTAGCCGAGACTGATAGGGTATCTTATCACTGCTTCAAACGGCCCCGTTAATTTATCATAATTTGGGAAGGCGTGTGCGACCGAAATAATCAGCTGATTGTTTATTTGTTCTAGCCAGTGCGAGGCTTTATCTGACGTCTGGGCCTCCAATAGTGGCGAAAATATGTCTGGATGGAAACAATCACTCACAGGGAATGGCAGTGGTGAAATGGTTGTTTTGGACAGGGCTTTCATTTTACTTTCAATTAAACAGCTGGTGAAATGACATGCACAACATGCAACGTGCACCAAAAACCCACAGGCCTGTTGCACATGCGCTCCAGAGTAACTGAGCTGTCTTGCTGTAAGAAACCCAGGATGACTTGTTTGACTCACATCTGAAACATATTATGTCCTCCACACCACTGCCCTTTGACAGTATGACAAATTGAGACCAATTAATGAACCCCTATCCTCTAATGGAATACAGGACAGAAAAAGATTGCAGAATGTAGGTTGCAAGCAGTCTTGCTGGCTTGCTATTTTGAATCATATAGCTAAAAGTCACACAATAACGATTAGTTTAATCCTCAGCAGAACTTTCAAATGGAATAAATTAATTGACATATTTCATATTAGCAGTCTTTGAATTTCCTTTATCATATGTCCCTTGAGTATTTCAAATATGAATTGTGTAACCCACACTTCATATTACATATAGAGGAATCACTGTGTGTGCGTGTGTGTTTTGTGTGTGTATAAGTATATGTGTTTGTTTGTGTTTGTGTGTGTCTGTGTATTTATGTGTGTGTGAGAGAAAGAGAGAGAGTGAGAGAGTATGCATTAGTACTGCATGACGTATTTACAATAGACTTTGCCCCTAATGTGCAAATGTTCTCCTTTTTGTAATAAATGACTATAATGATATTAGCATTCCCCTCCCCAGCACAAAGCTAATGTCTGTTGTCAGATGATTAGGGAATAAATCCAAGTGTAGTCTGAGGATCGTCTCTGTGCGCACACTGGGTCCATGGTGATTATGGGGGGATGATGGCGATGCTCCTGCGCATGGTTTGCTTATCTTATAGTGCATTTTCTCATAGAGAAAATGCTAATTACAGTTTATTTGCTTGTCAAGGAAAAATTACATGGCTTACTTCCATTGGAAATTTATACAGCTGCATGTTTACTGAAGTAATTTAGTTAACTAAGACCTTTATTCGAGGGTACTATACAAATGCCTTTCCTAAGATTAAAACGTGACACATTTTTGGATACAAATACAGTTTGCGGTTTACAATCTACTGTCCACCATACTGCAACATTAAAGCAACGGATTTAAATACTCAAATTTTACAAAGCACATTGTAAGTTTCTTACCAGGCAACCACCTTGGAATTTCTGTACTGTTGTTTTCATTTAACAGGTTATTGATCCATATTACACAAGGGTAGTATGTGTGTGTGTGTGTGTGTGCGTGTGCGTGTGCGTGTGTGTGTGTGTGTGTGTGTGGGTGTGTGTGTGAGTATATTTGTGTGGTCATCAGTAGATTTTTCTATAATACAAATCTGTAAAAAAAAAAAGGCTGGTAAAGGCTTTTATAAGTATTTGCAACTTGCAACGTGGGTTAATTGGATTACACAGGTTGCACGCAATATTGCCACAAACCAAAGACCTTTATTGTTATTTGTAAGAAAGCTATAGTATGTGCGTTTATGTGCATACGGCATCTACACCTCTGTGCGTGTAGGTGCACATGTGTGGGTGAATGTGAATGTAAAAGCAAGCCTTCCCCAAATGAGTAAATGGATGCTTCTTCTGGCACTCTCTGCAATTCATCTGTCATCACAGTTCAGGTGTCAATTCCTTAAAACACTTTTTTATTTCACAGAGAGAGTAAAACAGAAAGCTGCTTGTCAGCCATTAAAATATCCAACTACATGCAGATGGAAGCACTTTCAGTTTATCTGTTTCCATATCTAATATTATTGTCTAGCTAAAACAAAACTGCTAGGTGCCGAAAACAAAAGTGAAGAGTAATGTAAGGCACTTTTTAATACAGGTCATTAACAGGGTTATGTTACAAGCAAATTAATCCTTATCTATGACTGTTTTGGTTGGCGCTTTGTGCAAGGCCATGGGTGAGTTTTATCAGAGTGTTAATGGGTTCAATCCACGTGTTTCTTGGTTAAAACTACCACAGCCCTCATTTATATTTAAAAGTCCTCACAAGATTAAATAAAAAAGGGAGAAGAAATTCCCTGTGCTGACATCTGCAGTCGTGTCATTCTCATTCTTAGAAATTGTGGGTTTAAAATTCATTAGCACCTTTACTCCCCTTCTGTTATTTCCCTCTTCTCTGTCTTTACACCTCCATAAATAGAAATACCGACATAGAGCAGGCAACCTGCGATGTGGAAAACACAACACTAATGGCAAACACCTTTCACTTCTGCAATGAGAGATTCTTTATTCATTTCGATGTTAGAACTAGACATCAGTAGGGAATACTTAGTCAGGGAGATACATTTAAAACTCTGGTACATTCTGGGATACTCTGAGAGACATAAGAGCTGGGTACTTTATTGAAAGAAGACTTGTAAGTAGTCTTTTTCACATTTAGTAAATGAAAATGTAATAACCATGTATTAGAAGGAAAACAAATCCATAAATCCACATTTATAGCCAATCCAAGGCAGGAAACAATTGTGATATTTTCCCCTTTCCTGTTGCACGTTTTCTACAAAAAACATGTTGCCTTCATCTTCCTTTTCTCCTTCAGCTTTTTCCCAGAGTACATCTGAGGGTGTTCTGCCTGGCATTGATGGCCTTTCTCCCTGCTGGGATCCAGAGATCCACCATTCTTCTTCTACCCCCAGAGCAGGCCACTTCTGTTCCATAAGGTATGTGTGAGCCACACAGTGCAATCTGGCTACTCTGCAGGGAGACCAGATTCTAATGTGCTTAAATGTTATACATTTCAACAAATAAACATCATAAAATGTAATCCTTTACTAATGATTAATTTTTTAAAAATCCTTCACAGCTCATCATTGAATTAATTATTATCGAATTATTGTTTTCAAATGATTGATTGGAGCCTGGATGGTATGAGCTTTGGATGAGCTTTGGAAGAAAAGTGCTAACATTTGGGCAATAATTCTGGTATGAATGGAACCTGTTATTTACAGTACATGTTAGATTATTATTATTAGAAAAAATTTTGAAACATGCAATGGATTATAAACCAATCAGCTCTGACATTTTCAAATGTAGTGCTTAATTTTAACAAAGCCAGCTGCCTCACTAGCCATAGATCATTAGCTTTAATAGCGAACCGATGTCTCCATCCATTTGTTATAATGTAATTTCAAATAAAAAGGTCTATGTGCTATGCATTGGGATGGGGGAGGGGAGGAGTAAAATACCCAGAAAGACCTCATCCTCACCTCTGACTCTGTTTTCCACCGATTCTCTCAAACCCTGTGGCAACATTGCTGAGCCAATTTCCCATTATTATAAACAGAGCGAGCGAGAGAGAGAGAGAGAAAACAGGATGTAAAATGGCTTCCAGGTATTACTTTAATCAGTCTGAGAGTGCAGTGAAAGTGCAGTCTGTTTGATGTGGCATGGCGTTGGAGTGTGGGAACTCAGGGAGAGGGGGAACACCAGGCAAATCCCACTGCTCTCACTCACACAGAAGACCATGCAGCTGCCCACATGCCAGGGGACCAGGAGAGCCCAGCTATGACATAATGAGCCCCTCCCCCCACCTGCCTGAACCACATATACACAAACACACCCACGTGCACAAGTGCAATTAAAAATAGAAAATACTTTACCAAAAGTCAACATGAGGTGAATTTTGCAGGTGGCTATCGAAGAACGTTTTCTACTTTTTTCTTTTTGCAGTTGGCATGCGCACACATATACACACACATATGCATATACACATGCACCTACATGCGCATTTTTTACTTTTTCAACTGAGGCCTGTGGCTGCTCATTCTATCAGCTTTTCCAATTAAATGTCAGTCTCGATACGAATATGAGCAGCATGGAGAGCGCTGCATGACATATACAAACTCACAGAGACGAGGCTTTGTGCATAGACCTGTTTTACAGTGGAAATGCAGAGGGATAGGAACAGAGGCAGAGGAAGTGATGCAGAGTGTTTACGGTATTCCATGTGCATGGTATTCCATTGCCCTTTTAAGGGAAATCTCTTTGTACCCCTGCACCCCGCAATAAATCCCTGTTATTACAGCCTTGGTTTGCAGCCCTGGGCCTGGTCCCCGCTCGTTATTGGGCCGGTGCACATATGGTGATGGTTTGGAGAACTCATACAGATTTAACTGAAAGGAACATTTCAGTACATTCGCCCGACTGTATTGCCTGACAGGCCCTCCAATGTATGTGTTCCTCCAATTTGAAATATTTCACTCTTTTGATTAATGGCTGAGCTGATGTTTTTAAATTGGCCAAATAAAAAGCAATCCAGTCCTGGCCTTTTTTTCCATTAAGCACTGGCTGAATAAAGGACTATTAACCCTGTACTAAACTTTGCAAAGTTAAAAAAAGGTTTAAAGAATTTTTTTGTATCTTTTAAAGGGACGTACGCCATTAATGTTGAAACACCAGACTGTATTAAATTTCCTCTCAGCACATTATTGGCAGAGTTATGGACTGGGAATAAACATTTTGACCTTGTAGAAACGGAAACCACCTGCACAAGGAGATGGGCTGGACGGTGGTAGTGTCCTCTAAATTCAAATACCATGCTGAAGTCCACTTCCTGATAAAAACCAGGATGTCAACGAGCATGAACATTGTCCCTGTGACCCGTGTTTCTGATTGCGCTGTGCCTCTGTTAGACACTCACCGCACAATTCCCCGGGAGGGTCTCATTGTGTTTTGCATGGGGGTGCTCTTAAGAAGACCACGTTTGATATCTACTTCACACACCGCTGATTGGTTTACCAGCTCAGAATTAAATTCCTCCCAGGTGAAAAGCCTGTGCACATTGCAATCAGCCAATACAGACATTCAAGCGGAAATTTCTATTTACCTATGCAGTACTTAGCTGATTTTAATCTCAAGTTCATGACCTTCCAAAAGAATAAACTACAACTCTGACATAAACAACACCAAAATGCTGTTTCTCATTGTCCTTCTGCTTGAGATTGTTGTGGTGATTACAGACAGATAGCCCTCTCTGAGATATAATCTTTGCATACCCAAAAAGTTTTCTGCTAGGATTATGTTCTGTGCATGCTCCCAATTACCGAACCAAGTGCTTCTTGTAAGCGATGCACATCAGATTAATTAAAGCAATGCTTCTGGGTATGGCAGCTGACTCCTTTGAGCCTTGATAGGTTATGCACTCTATTTTCTTAATGTGCTAGGGGGTTTTCCAAAGTGGCGGTCACATTTTTGGGAAGTATAATCTTACCAGGTTTGATTGCCCCTTCCATGTCTACTGCACTAGAAGACTGTGAATTACTGTATATTCTTAGTGGTTGAGATGTTAACCTGCTTGACCTCATTAATCAAACTAGACAACATACCATTGTAAACCTAAGATGCATTTGAATTCTGTTTGTTCACAAATGCAACTGTAAATGTGATCTAAATTCAAAATAATTGAATCCAGGCTTTTTTTTTCCCTATAAGGTCATGTTGTTAAACATAGAAGCATAACAATTTAACAGGCAGCTTTTCAAAGCTATGAAGTTGATGTATGAATTTAATTGAAAGGGTTATTGAATAGCTATGAAAGGCCAAGCCATTTTGCTCTGAAGTTTTGATGTTATTGGTGTAGCAATATAATTTCAAAATGTCAAGCAGCTAAAACCAGCAGGGTTCATGCAGAAATTAATGAGGTCCAGAATAAACAATACTTCCTCCTAATTGTTTCTGGGAGTTTATCAATAGCTGTGGAACTACAAGAGCACAGTAACTTTACTTTAACAACCTTGGGAGATAAAGCATGCACACATAAGAGATAATGAATGCCATAGCCGTAAGTCAAACAGGACAGCTATAAAGTAACAGGTCTCTTAGTGCCAGCGTTACACTGACGCCCATCACAATGTCAGGTAAATAATGAAAAAAACCAAAGTGCAAAGAAACATGGCTTGAGTCAGCTATATTTTTTGTAAAGATTCAATTATGTCCTTTAAGAGTTAAGGTAGCATACCTGAAAATAAATTATTCATCAGTTTAGATTCAATGTCAGGAAGGACCGTATGTTTGGCATTTACATATAAAGAATATGTACAGATTTTTTGAGAAGGTACTTGACCTTACCTGCAGCAGCTACTGTACATGAACATGTGATAGTTCACCTAGTATTTTGACTTCACACAAAACATGGACAGCACAAGAGCTCAGTTTACTTTAATGGTTCCAGTGATTGCCTTGAACCATTTGAGTAAGGCAACTTAATTGGTTCAAGTATCCACTGGTATTGAACCTTTTTAACTTTACAACTCTTTTAATTCAGTTATAATTAGTTATTCAGGATTGGACTACTCAGTTCATTGCATTTGCAAATTGGAATAATGTTTTTAAAACACTAGAAGAACACCCTGGACAATGGATTAGAATCTGTCTACACCATACTGATCAATTGTGAGGCCTTTCTTGCTCAGCATCACATAGCAGAATCAACAGTGTTTCAGCAATTCCAGGAAATAACTTTTCGACATGTATGTATAGAAAAAAATTCCTTTTAAATTTAAGTTAGCTGTACTTTGTTTTGTGAACTTATTCATCTGGTAAATGATGCATTTATTCAGAGTGTAACAGAAAGCAAATTACATTCCTATATTGATTTATGCATTTTTTCCCCCATGTGTTTCTGTCAACTTTCATGAGATCTATTAATATGAGGGCACAAATTGTCAACAATGTTCATTTTGTGAATAAGCAAGCTTTTCCCATCTCATTGAATAGAATGTTATGACATTTCACATATTAGGTATCAGATGCAGTTCTTTGCCAATCAAATTCATGAATTAACCAAAAAATTATAATTCTAGAAATTAAATTCAATCATATCATATGGGATTATTGCACACACATTGTTGTATTATTGCTTGTATTAACTTTTAAACACAGACCCTGAATAAGGGCATTGGCTAAAAGAAAAATAATAATAGAGTAATATTCACATGCTTTAGTCCTGTTTGCATCTCTGTTCCCTGTGCGCTACATGAGCAGTTTTGCGTTTTGGCTTGTGTGTGCTGTATTTATGATAAAATAGTGGGAAAACAAAGCACTCCAGATGGAAGCTGTCATCACCGTCAACAAGCAAAGGTCTCAGTCTTTTGAAGAAAGCAAACTTCACAAAGTCAAAGAGGACACCCAGAGACCAGGAGGCCCAAGTCACTTTTCACAACTGTTATTGTTTATGGTCAACAATTCAGCTGAATGACATCAGCAAATAAATGTTGACAGAAGATTCAGGGAAAATATTACATTTTGTTTTTGACAAAAACAATGTTGTTTTTTTTTTAACCTTTTTCAGTTTTTCAGTTAGATATTAACTGAAGGCTGGCTGCAGTGCCACTGTTGCTCTGCTGTGTTGTGTGTGTTTCTGCATTGAATTGTTCATACCGTATTCTTCTTTAGAGTCATTCCTTTCAAGGCCTGTTCCGAAAATTTAATTGGATTTTGCTTCAGTTTAGTTGGAACGATTCATTTGTTTTCCTTTGTAAACGTAGATACCAAATGCAAGTCGCATAAAAAAAATAAGGCTATTTTTTCAGATCTGGAAAGTAAATTCTCTGAAGTGACCCTTCTATTTGAACTCAAAAAGAATGAAGCAATACAGCAATAAAAACCCACAAACAATAAAAACAATACAGATGACGACATGCGGTCCTGCCAGATAAGCTTTTAGTTGGGCTATTACTCCTGTGGAGTTCTGGTGTGGGTTGTGCTGACAGTTGCTTGGCCGCCTGTGCTCATTAAGTTCTCTGGAAGAGGGTGTATCTGGCAGGGGGATGACCCACATGGTGTGCTCCTAAATCCACACCTCCAGCCATCCCAAAGTCCGCAGTGTAGCTCCCCTAATTACACCCCTAATGATGGGGACCTGGCTTGTGACTCTGCTCAGCAATCAGCGACATGCTTCCCATATGAAATGCAGGAACGATCCATCCACATCCGGATTTTAGGCAATTATATGCCCAGTGCCACATTTGTCCTTGTGATATTGCCATTAGAACACCCTGGCTCCTTCCTACAGCCCTTGCTTTCTGTGGAGTATAGCACCAACTGGAATTTCATTGTGCCTCAAATACAACACAGCTGGGATGGGGTCCTCGCAGAAAAATAGTAATACAAACTGAATGTATTATTATGATTGAAAAATAAGCATGTGTTGATATGATTGTCCACTGAATCCCAATGGGTATTTTCTCCATATTTCACAAAACCATGGCATTATTCTTAGTTCCTACAACAGAAAAGTTGACATACAGGGAAACCATATGCTAGTGCTTTGAATTCTGAAATAAGTAATAAGTCCAAGAATCAGTGATGGGAAATCAAAAGGTTGCTTTCCTTTAGCTTCTCCTGAGTTTTGCATTTATGCCTCTGTTCATATCTGTTCATATCGGCACCCTCAAAAGATGTTGCCCACCAAAGTTCAGAGCTTGACCATGAGCCATACCCCATACCTGCACGGCCAGCCGTGTGCACAGCAAGGTTCCCCGTCCAAACTTTTTTCATGTTTTTTTCCCCCTCCAGGCGCACCTGCACCACAGGGATCGGGAAGCCAGCCAAAACATTGGGCACCCAATGCCAAAACGAAAAGATAAAAAAAACCCTTCTGTTCCAGCCATTTTGTCTGAAAGGCAGAAAATTGCAGGATGCTATGGTAAAGGTGCATGCGGGTCATGTGGACCAGGCGCTGGGGAGCGGACCCCACCCGTGGAGGGGTGGATCAGGGAGCAGGGGCTGTCTGCAGGGCCTTGGCACAGCCAACAGCACCATGTTGATGGTCAGGCTGAGGGTCTGTTCGCTCAACTCCATTCACTGCCTGAGGCCGCTACTGTGTGGGTCAGCTCAGAATGCAGCTTTGACTTTTCATTTATGACCTTGTACACAGGAAAGTAGGGACTTCTGTGGGTTCAGTGGCAATTATGAAGATTATAAATGAATAATTCCACTTGCCACTTATTTTATTTTTAGTTATCGTGCAATGGTCGTAATGAAAGGATAGTTCTTAGCATTTTGGATCTGATAAGAACTCTGTTGGTTGACAGACCATCAAACCCCCAGTCCCTGTAACTCCCAGGGTTTGAAGCAGTATGTGGATTTCAGTGACTAGGGTGAGCATGTGAACACCACTACAGATGACCTCACCTCCTGGAACTGAAATACGAGGGTGATTGGTTCCCTTGGCTATGAGGAATTTCGGTCCCTACCTCAGTGAGCTAATCCCATCTTTTGTTTTGCAGCATGGATGGCAAGAGCCAAGGTTCAAAACCCATAGAAGGCCTACCCTCATTCTGGCTTCATTTGCGAACCATGGTCCAACAATAATTTCACAGAGGATGATTCAGAAAATGAAAAGCAGTGAGGTATGCTGAATTGAACACAGAGAAACTCAGTGTACTATCAGGCTCTGGAAAAAGAGTTTAGTCTTTCTATTCAACACAGTCCATAGAAGTGCGCAATCCAGCTGACCCACAGCATAGAGAAACACATCCACATCAGACAGCCTCAGTCCACATCTGTATGCACGTTTGGGAAAGGAAAATTTTAGTCAAACTCATGCATACAGAATTACTAAAACATTTTAGCTGTTTGATGTCTACATGATCTGGAGGTAATTTTGGAAATAAGAATTATGCTCCAATTCAAATATGAAACAAACATAGTCTTCTGTGAATATAGAACTTTGTACACATGTTAAACAGGCAAGTTATGGTAATCACAGCTTTGGACCAATCAAGTAAATATATATTGTTGCTCGCACCCCCACCCCCACCCCCACCCCCACCCACACAGCCATGGCAAGCAGGTGCAGAGAACAATGGCGGAGGTACTGGCTGTGGGGACGAGGAAATATAAACTCCCTCTGTATGAGGAGGGGCCAGCTTGGATAGCACACTCACCCCTCCACCCCCCGGCTGCAGCTGGCTAGTTGCAGAACAGGAATGAATGGCTCCTAAAAACTGGCTTTAAACAAACACAAAATACCACAACCAAATCACCAATAGGGCTGGAACAAGCAGCGGTGTTGGCCAAATCCCACGTAGCCCGGCCTGCTTCAGTATTCAGCATCTTCCAAGTTTTGATAATTCATCTCCGAAAAACAATCGGGTGGCAGCTTTAAAAATACCCTGCACCTGCACTGCGTCATTATCAAGCTTAAAAAATAGTAAAACGTGATCACATTGTTCAAATGATGGGTTTGGGGTTAAAATATAACTCAAGATACAGTTATTTGGCCATGCTTCTTACACAACCAAGAGAGACTGGAGGAAATAAATAGACCCTTTAAAATTATGTGAAATGACTTCGGTGAACCATATACGTTATTCCAGTGCTTAACCACACCTACAGTACAGACATTGTGACATAATATAAAGCAAACACATGCCTGTTTTTACATAAACACAGCAGCCAAGAAACAATTCACTTTCTTGTCAGAAGGGAACTTAGTTCTGTGTTTTTGGTTTCCTCGTCTTTTTGCAACGAAACAGCTTTTTTTTCTCTTTTGAACGTTGTTTTTTTCTGATTCTGGGCCATTTCTCTTGGCAAGTTCCCGACAATCAGCAGGCAGGGCTGTCGTTTTTTTTTTTTAAGTCTGGAATGTTTAACTATCAAAGCAATTTCGGAAAATGACCGTGCTTCATGATTCTTTGGCTCCCAATCAAATGCGGAAATATGCATCCACGGCCTTACATCTTTTGAGAACCATGTTGGCATCTGATATTTTCTACTCTGTGCAAAAATGAGCTGGGTCTCCTTTCTCCCCATGTTTTAAGAAACCACTGATACAGTAAGCTGAATGTTACAAGTCTGTGGATATATTTTCTTGTTACTGTAATTTGGTAGCAATATTATCTATCATAGCAAGGTTCAGACAGAGTTTGTTAGCTGTGTGTTATGGTTATTTGTTTGAGTGCATTCGTTCACTCAATAATTGGATAAACCTAAAATTCTATTTCACTTTTTTCAATATTTACTTTCAATTTAATGAACTGAAACAATTTAAATTGAGAAAACCTAAAAAAAAAATATATATATGGGTGTAACAAATTGAAGTAAATTTTAGGTCTAGCCGATGAAGCATTTTTTTTTTTTAAGTATTCTGACAGAGAACAGTACTTTACTTTGGTAATCCCATATAGATGATTTTTCTGGTTCTATATATCTGATGCTGTGGAGCAGAGGAGAATGAATTCCTCTTCACCTTGGCATGATTGTACATGACATCACTAGATAAGCAGAAGAGCAGAGATATAATTAATTTGATGTACTTCCTGTGCATTGTGAGCCATTTCAGGATGTCAGCTGGAAACACCAGATCATTCCTCCTGACAATCAAGGCACATCTTACTCTAGGAATTTAATAACCACAGAAACACAACATAACAAAGATTCTACAAGTGAGCCAATGGTGAAACTAGCATCAGGATGTGAATACCAACTTAGATTATCTGAGTTTAAAGTGTACCCTCCAGTCACAGATATCTGAGATATAGTTGTTTGAAAGTGAGCCAGTTAGTTTTAAAGTTTTCCCTGGAATTACCCAGCTGCAGACTTTTAAATGAGAGGGAAAAAACAGCAATTGCTCTGCCCAGAACCTCAGGGTCAGAGAGAGGAACTGTACTGCTTCAGTGGCTGGGGGATGGTGGGACCTTTTCCGAAAACCTCTAGGCAGTGATCCATTCTGGAGGTAACAGTAACCCTGGGCATGGTGGTTCTCATGAGGTTTCCTGGCCTGGGAATGGTTTATTGCGCATTTTGGTCATTGGTACTCAGGCTCACAGATGATGTAGTGCCCGCTTTCTCTTGCCACATTCTGTTCTGTGTCATGCCGTTCTTCCCAGGAGATCTCCCCAACGCATGGGAACAAGGTCCATGACTTGAGACCCCTGAGGAGGGCTGGCCTCAATGTGGAATTAAGGTTGGGTAAAATATGTGGTGAGGGGCACATAAAGGGGCATACAAATATTGGTTGGACTGTGTACTGTTACGCAGAGCGATCTTCCCAGTGTCATAGCCCTGTGCATGCTTGTTTTAATGTCACATAAAGATGTTTATTTGCTTAGTGGACATTACAATGAGAAGCAGCTTCCATGGCTCACAGCTGGACATGCTGAGGCAGTTCAGGTTAGTTCCTTCAGTAGTTAGCTCAACAGTAAGGCTATGGTCAGGATATAAAACTACATCTTTTTGTCTAAGTGAAGTACCGCCACACTTTCCCTGTTATAGTACTTAAATCTCAATGTAATATTGATCTGCTATAAGTGGTTTCTCCTTTGGTGTAAGAAAGTTCTCCACTTGATGAAAGGAAAGGTTTGACTCATCAGGATTACATGTAAATTGGTGTGATTTATGAAATGCAACATGTAAGCAAATTAAGATGCTGCTGAAATGGGAGAAACAGACATACAGAAAAGGCATGAGAACCATAAGGGAAAAGGGAAAGGGGAAATAAATACAATAAGATGGCACTTTTAGTTACGACACCATTTTGCGCAGGAGCTATACAGTGCATGCAGACATGTGTTCTCTTGCGAAGGGCACTGAGAAAACAATATTCTCTGAGTAGGCGGCAGCCCCTCGTAACACCCTGCCAATTGCATCGCTTGAATGACCCCTGATCAGCCCACTTTGAAACTGCACCATCCCCATTCAATGCATATTAATTCATAGCACCAATGTATAGCTTTGATAAGTATTCAGTATTTAGACTACCTGAATGTCGTATGATAGGGTATGAATAACAACTACCACGGAGAAGCAGTTAAACCAAGTGTCCCTGGGGACATCAAATGGGAATGAGCACGCTCCGTAAAGACCATTAGAGCACACGGCATTTACGGCAACAAATAGTGTCAAACATTCCCAGAGAGGCATAAAATGAGAAAATACCAGTCAATTACCCGATATCTTTAGGTTCAGCATTATGTTTTTCTTAGCGGCCCAAATTGCAGCAATTAGACAGAGTGCACCATTAACATATCTGAGTGGTGCGGTCTAATGGTAGGGATACTCGGGCTCCGTTGCTGCTTTTGTTTAGTCCCTCTTCTCATATCTAACAAATCATTTCCAGCCAATTTGTGCCGTTCAGAACGACGGAGAACAATGGCCCTGCGGACGTAATACAGGGCAAGTTTTAAAAGGCTTGGAAAAGGCGAGTGAGGGGCTTTAAGGAAGCACTCGCTGAGATAACAAGATAGCGAGGAAAGCCGGGCCAGTGCAGAAGTACTGACCGCCCCAGATAGAGGAAGCTGGAGAGGAGCATGGATGGGGAGGAGAAAGGGTGGGGTGGGGGGGTTGCTGGCTAGGCTATTTCTGACAGTGCGTGCATGGTTTTCCAATCAGGAGACCGGTGTTTACAAAGCAACAACAAGCATCTTGGACCATCATCACACGGGGAGGCTGTTGACAAAGTCTTTACTTTTTTCCTTCGCTAGAGTGTGCTTGTTCACGGCAGCATCACGGTTCATCGCAGCCAATGATAAGGAGCGCAGGCACAAGCCTGGATCTCAGATTAGACTGTACAAAAACAAAAATATCAGATCAGAGAGCGCCGAGCATGCAGGGAGCGGGGGTACCGTGGGGGCGTCCTGCCTGAAAAGTCTTCCACTTTGACTTGGGATCCAAACCAAATTTAGAATTCTCCCCAAGCCTCTGCTGGGATGAACTTTGACATTGGACGTCTGGACCCAGCCAGAATACACACAGCGGACACCCTCCAACATTTCATCAGCAGATCTGCGGTGGTCCCCAGCGTGACCCTGGGATAGCAATAGCATGCACATACATATAGCAGGTCACAGTAAAGCTCATGTTAACAGACTTGCAATTCACATACGTGAAAATGCACCTTAAACATGTACCGTGGTAGCCTGGCCAAATTCACAGTCTGGTTGTTTTGGTCTCTGTTCATCATCTGGTTACTTAAATTCTTGCCTCTCCACCTAAACTGGTGTGGTAAATGTTGCAATCTAGCATGTGCAAGTGGTTAGCCATAAACCCCATTGTAAAGAACACTTGGATCATTGAGAGATTTGGGATTTGATGCCGCAGTTCTGAGGATCACAACCTGTAGGGCTTGCATGTAATTAGCCTGCATATAATACGTAGGTGAACACATCAGGATTACGATCACCTTTATTCAAAAGCCAGCAATTAAAGGCCGGACCTGCATGGAGAACACCTGCATTCTTTATCTCAAACACTCTCAGCAATTAGTCATAATTAAACCTGCTCCAGGGATAATGTCTGTGACAACACAAAGATAAGTGAATTGCAGCATTTAGCATACATGTAATTATAGTTCCCTTGAATGGTGCTACAGAAAATGGATTAGGGCAAAGTGTCCTTATAGCTGTATGAAGGTAAATGCTGCACAAATCTGATGGCCATAATAATAGCCACCAGCTTCATCAGGTGTTAGTATAACTGGTTGCTGCAATGACACTTCCACAGTTGATTTCCCTTACGATTAATTTTTTTTTTTTTTTGAAAAGGATACTTGTGTATTTGATAGCACCTGGGTCAACCATTTTCCAATAATGCAGTTAATGGGGACACCATTTATTATTATTATTATTATTATTATTATTATTATTATTATTATTATTATTATCATTATTATTATTGTTGTTATTATTATTATTATTATTATTATTGTCAGTAGTAGTAGCAGCCATCAGACAAGGGAAGATGAGTACTTTTAAAACATAGAGATAAAGGAGCAAGAAAGAAGCAAGAAAGAATGAGGTCCATGGGGATTTATACCTGTAGGGTAATCTCATAAGCGGCTGTCTGAAAATGTATCTACACAATTAAAAAAATAAAATAAATAATAATAATAATAATAATAAGGATAGGAAGAAGAAGAAGAAGAATCAACATTACCATCATCATCATCTCTTTCAGATGGGGAGTTGATTGATAACTATTTACTGTATGTATGATTCTTACGGCTTGTGTGGACACTGAGTGTTCCAGGGGCTGTGAATTATCACTGACACCACAGAGAGGCCCTTTGTGGAGCTGGATGCTGCTCAGACGCATGTGGCTGCAGGCTGGACTGCATGCTGACTCCGAGTGGAACTCGCTCTGCCGCTCGAGTGTCCCACATTCGCCGTGATTAATGTGCCGGTTGTTTTCAGCAACACAGACATGGGAAAGGGGAAGGAGAGGGAAGAGGCCTTCAGGGCTCCCCTGTTTACCCTGAGAAGTCAGGGGTGAGGAGGTTCATGACGGCCCACACCAGCGGTCGCAAAGGAGAGCTCCAGTGACAAGCGGACACGCAGCAGCCAGGGGGAGAACATGCGACAGGAGGGGCTGGGAGGGGGGAGGTTCGCTGGTCTGGCGGGATCAAATGGATCCCTCCGAAGCCGATGTGCTGGGAAAAGAGTAGCGGGGAAGTGCAGAACTCTCTCAAGATCAATGAACGCGGTGGAAAAAGGTGTGGCTGCCTCGGCCAATGAAGGCCAGGCCGGTGGGAGCCGCGGCTAACGTAAACAAGGAAACCACCTGATGTGAGCGGGGTCAGATAAACGTGCGACGGGCTGCGTGGGCAGGTGCTTCCTGAGCACTGCGCACTCAATCAGTTCCACCTCACTCTCTCTCTCTCTCCCTCGCTCTCTCTCTCTCTCTCAAACAAGCACTTCCCAGAACACCCCCACCACACACACACATAGACACACGCATGTGTGCCTGAAAACACACACACACACACACACACGCACACACATTCCCACACACACAGACACACACACACACACGCTCTCTCTCTCTCAAACAAGCACTTCCCAGAACACCCCCACCACACACACACACACGCGTGTGTGCCCAGAAGACCCCCATCATACACACACACAGACACACATGCGTGTGTGTCTGCACACACACACATATACACAGACACACACACAGACACACCAGCGTGTCTCCACACACATACACACACACTCACAGACAGACACACACAGACACACACACACACAGACTCGTACACACACACAGACACAGGCACACACGTGTGTCCACGCACACACACACGCACACAGACTCATACACACACACACACACAGTCTGTGTTAAAGGCATAGCAGCCTCTGCCGTGATGTGTCTCCCAGATGAAAGGCTGTTCTCACTGAGCCCCCTCAGGAAAGAGTCTGTCCTGTTGTTGTTTTGCAAAGACTTCCTCAAACATGGATGTGAAACATCTTAGAAAAAAGTGATGTACCATTCTGAAAAGCAAATAAGTCAAAGGCACTGTCTGCTAAGATGAGCTTCTATAAAACATGATTGGTCTTTTTTTACAGAGTTTGGTGATCTCATTACACACCAAAATTGCCTGATATTGTCTGTTTTTCTCAGATACCTTATCTTCTGAATACCATCGCTCATTTTGTCTCAGATACCTTATCTTCCTAATATCATCACTTGGTTTGTCTCTGATGCTGTATTGTCCTGATACTGTCTCCTAGATTCTCTCAGACGCCTGCCCGCCCCGACGTCTTCCCCCCTTCCAAGAACAACAGCAAACAGAGAAGCAGTATGGTTTCCATATTTGGAGGGTGGGAAACTGAGTGGGTTGGGGGGGGGGGGCGGGGGGTCAGGTGTCAGAGATTCCATACGTGATGCATGCATCGCACAGTAAAACAATAGCACAATCAGAGCGTGTCGCCCCCCGGGGGCTAGATGCGCTTGTGCAGCGATGTGCACGTATGCAGGCTGCGGCCGCTCACTGCACTGCAGCTGACGAACGCGAGGGGACAGGGAGACTGAGATCATTGCATTCAGGCCATCTTTAGCACACAGCTTCCTGCCTTCAGTAACCTCTGTGCCGAGCTGGTGCAACTGAAACAACAACCGCTAGGTACAAAGGCCATCTCCTCACACAGTCTACCAAGCATGCAGTTACCTCGAGAGGGCAGCCATTGCTGAATCCTATTCTGCAGATTGTGCCCTCATACCGGCCTGTCAGCATTGAAATGAGCTTGAAAATTATACATATGCATCTGACACATTTGATTGACACACGCTGTTGCAACCTGCAAGAGTTCAATTGCACACAATGTCTATAAAACACACCAAAATCGCATTACTGTAGTGATTTTGTTTGTATCTTGTAAGATAATTCTAACTGTAATGTGTGGGGTTGCCAAGGATGTGTTTGTGTAAAAGGCGAAGTGGAACATGTTTTGTGCAGCTGGACTAAGAGTAGACTGGTAGAACACAGCAGAGGAAATCCTAGTGTTGCTCTCCAAGGGAGGAGGGGTGCGGGGGTCTGACAGTGCCCCACCCTCTCCAACTTGTCCAAACATCCCATTCTGGCACTTTTTTTGTGGGTGACAACAAGGAAGGCTTGGCTTAATTCAATTAAATAAGACGCGTCTGGGGACGCCTTGGCCAGTCTTCCGACGCTTCTGAGGATAAGAACATCTTGTTGCTTGTAAACAAGACAGCTTGCGCAGCTAACAGGCAAATGCTCATCCGTGGGGCCTGCGCCCCCTGATAGAATGCTAATTCACGGTTCTCTTTGTGGCGAGCATGTCAGGTGGATGCTGTAGATTGCGCTGCCGTTTTGTTTGTTTTCAGTGGCCGATAAACAGTCTGTATAGACTGATAGAAAAGCGTTGTTTCCCCTTTGCTCTCTCTCTCTCTCTCTCTCTCGCTCTCTCTCCCCCTCTCTCCCTCTTCGGCTGGCCGGTCTGGGATTGTTTTGTGCTGTCCAGTGAGGAAGGAAGCCAGTGTGAGAAAGTGGCTGTTTTTTTGGACCCAACAGGAATTGGCCTCATCACGAGCGGTTCCTTTTTTTGCTGCTCGAACAATGCAGTGGCGTCACACCCCTCGACTGGACCTCGGTGTTTCACATGGAAAAATGTTCCCAGAATTCCGCTCCCAGGCTCGGGTAAGGCCAGGAGGGTGAGGGGGGGGGAGAGGCGGGGGAGGTGGAGGGCGGGGGTGAAGAGGGAGAGTGTGTGCAAGTGTGTGTGCGTGCGGGGGGTCATTTCATCCAACAGACACTTGTTGCCACGAACACAGTATCTATGGAAACATTAAAGTGCTCCAAAGCAAATTAGTTTTGGGGGGGCTTGGGTAACTGAGGGATGGGGGGCTGGGGCTAATGATGCTTACAATCTCATCTCATCTCATCTCACAGCTGTAAAACAGGATGTCACTTTCTCATAAAAAATAAAAGAGCACAATAAAGTGACTTTTGTACTACTCAGGAAAAACAAGCTGTTCTCATTTTGATTCTCTCTCAGGTTTGTGTTTTTTTCCCTTCACTATGAATTAAAGCAACTCATATTTCAGCGGCATGTAGCCAGTTGAGAAAAAATGAAAACAAAAAAATGTCTAAATGCTAGACTCCCAAATGAGGCCAAGATGACCTTGAGCGCCCACCACATCCATTGCAGCTGCATCATTATAGAGCATTACTCAAATCAGTGCTGTCACCGCAGAGCACAGCCAATCAGAACAGGGCTCCAAAAGCAACCGTCTTGCCCGACGACTTGACTCTGAAAAACATGCTAAACAGAGCCCAGTGCTGCACACTTCAGATAATCAGTGCACTGAGATGCAATCACACGCTTTTTAGAAACAAGTGTCTTCTGGTCCTGTCTCCTTCAGTTCTCCAGGGTCCGTACAGCAGGAAACACAGCGCACAAGGAAACAAAGCTACCCTCCTTGTACCAGCTGCTTGCCCTGAAGAGCAGACAGGGGGGCAGGTGGAAACACACAGCGCCGCGTTTTTAAATAGAACAGCACCTGTCAGCGCACCTTCGCGAAAAGCACGGGGCGGCGAAGCGAGGACCGCGAGGCTGAGCACAGGCCGAGCGCAGGCCATGTACGGCCAGAAAGGAACCCGCGCAAAATTACGTAAGCCTCTCTCGGCGCTGTGTTTGTAATTACCGTGAGAGGGCCGGCACCACGCTGCTCCCAGCTCCTTATCAGCGCCAACATATCATGCAAAGTTTGTTCTGAGGCTCACAGACTGCCCATTTATGCCTGCTCGTTCCAACAGCCGCCGTGTGACATGGTCACGAAGCTTGGCATGTAGAGTGCGGACCGCTGCCGTCGGATCAGATGCGAATCGCCTGCATGCCCAAACATCGTATTATGAACACGCGTTCGTCTTTGAGGACGGGCACTGTTTTTCAGGTTACATTACATTACATTACAGCCATTTTGCAGACGCCCTTATCCAGAGAGACTTACACAACTTTTACATAACATTTACATTGTATCAAATTATACAGTTGGATATATACAGTACTGAAGCAATGCAGGTTAAGTACCTTGCTCAAGGTATACCGCTATACTACACTGCCGCCCATGGCACATGGGAACAACATCTCACTCGCGGCTGAGAGTCATGTG
Source organism: Anguilla rostrata (assembly GCF_018555375.3). NCBI lineage: Eukaryota > Metazoa > Chordata > Actinopteri > Anguilliformes > Anguillidae > Anguilla > Anguilla rostrata. Next base: position 18,582,650 of record NC_057933.1, on the reverse strand, counting down.
TTTGTGAAATGCCCCGCGTGCGGGACGCCGTGCTGTGCCGCCACAAAGGTGGCACGCGCTCAGATGCAAATGGGGCCGGGGCACGGTGAGGGCACGGGGTCCACAGACCGAGCAGCGGTCACTTCGGCCGCTGAAGGACGCGCTTTAGTCCGACAATGCTGACGACAATAGTAACCAATGAGACCCTCTTCGAGATAACATGGGAATAACGCGGATTTGTGTTTTATTTTTTCACAACAGCTGCGTTATTGTTGCTGTGGTCATTTCAAAAACCAAAACATCACAGGAAAAAAGAAAGAATATTCCCCGTCTCCTGTTCCCAGTCTGAGGTTTTGAAAGTCTCCCCGACAAAGCCGCAGACAGCAGGAAAGAGGCTGGAGTTCTGAAGGCAAGGCGGAGAGGAAGCCGATGCTCACTACAAGCAGGCTGAGAGAAAAACAGACAGCGTGTGAAATATTAGTGCTGCTGAATTCTATAATCCCCTGTAGTAAATGCAGAAAGGCCTCTCATGCGTTGTTTTGTACAGATGCAACTTTCCAGTGGAAAGTAAAAGACAAGCATGGATGAGAAGAATGAGCGCAATATTTGTAGGGAAGCTGGAACGTTCATTTTTCAGTTTCGGTTAATACTTCAGCAACAGTGAATACCAGGGAGCCAACAAATGAAGAATACAGTTTCAATTTTTTGACTGGATACATATGAAGGATTTAGTGAACTGAAACAGAATTGTGTCTCTTCCCAGAGTCTTGCATACCAAATGGTGCATATTAAGTGCAGTTAATGCATAATTTATGACAGAAAATATGTAGTTAGCAAGCTTATTGTTTCTAATACTTGTTTGCACTATGCTTGTAGTTTATATTTAAAAATACAATAATCAATCAATAAAAGTGGCAATATTGCAATATAATTGCAAATATTGAGTGATGTACACTCACAAAAAGGAAATTTAATTCAGACAGAAAAGATAGGCAGTGGCTTTTGGACAGCTCCCTAGCAAATGCACATCACAGAGCTATAGGGATTGGGTCTGCGCTGCATTATTACTGGTAAATCCTAACACAAAATAAAACCTATTCTAAAAAACATTTTAATGAAAAGCTAATAAAAATAATTTTTATATCAACCATGGATTTATTTATTAAAAATGGCATAATTCTTGGCTGGTAATGATAAGCAACATCAAGCATCAGTGTTAGTTACTGTTGGAGCATACCAGTTAAGTACATACGAGGCACAAAGACAGTTAAAGTACTTCCATGCGTTAGGAGCTGAGAAACTTCAGAACAAATAAGGAATTGCTGTAAAGTTTCAGAATTCAAGAGACCCATACATATACAGGAGCTTCAATTGTGGCCCTCTAAGGTAAGCTACAGCTACTACTGTGCTTTCCTTGCTATTGAAACTAGGGATTTAGCTTTTATCTGTGTGACTGATAAAGTTCACCTTGAATTAAACAGCAAACAATATGCGAGTCTGTGACGATCTTGTGGCCATGAATGGAACAATAAACAGGATATTGCGCTGCAGCAAGCTGCATCCCTTATTTTGAAGTTCTGCTCAGAAAATGCTGCAGTGATCACCAGCCACAGATAAAGAGGGACAGTGCGGTGGCAAATATGAGATGACTTTCATTCATGCATCATATTTTGATGATGAAAAAATCGGTCTTGGAATCAATTTGGCACATTCCACATAATATTTTAGTGATCTTGTGTGAATTAATTTGTCTCTTTGCCTGCCATATTCAGAGGTAGTGTACAATATATCTAGGATCATTTTACACCTTGAAGGGTATGGTTTCCACCAACAATGCAAAGAGAAATTGCTCTCTAAAGACAATCTGACTTTTAGTCATGTGATAATTAATTGCAAGTTTCTGACAATCATTAAATTGCTAATGTAACAATATGTACAAATGGACGAAAATATATTGGTTCTATTGTACTGTGTTGCACACTCCTTGCCAGAATTCAAAGTTTATTGGCTTCAATGAGATCAATTAATCAGAGCACAATGCTAAGAGCAGTTTTTATTAGGAAATGATTACTTTTCAGCATGCTACATTCTGGAAACAGATTAGAAGAAACAGAATGCTACAGCAGGAGACAGCTGAGAGAGAATTTAGGGATTATTTAGGGAATCTTGCCAACAGATTATTCTGATATTGTTAACTAAACAAAATATATGCATGTACACACTCCTACTGTTCAACCACATGTCTAGCTGAAGGCGCATGGAATATGTTGTCACTTGAAACATCTCTGGGCTATATTTAGAATAATGTAAAGTTGAAGTCAAGTTACCAACATCACTCAGAGACACCCTCTGTGGTTCATGGCTGTGAATGGAGATTTTGTCCTTCCTCAAAAGGGAGGCGATCCAATACAAATTCTGAGGCCTTGTGATAACCTAACAACCCACAATCAATTCTGAATAAAAACTTGTATGTTTTGCCCATGAAAATATTTTCATTATTTTAAGTAATTGAGGTCTCTGGCTTAAGGCCTATGAAAACGTTGGCAGGATTCTCCTTTACATATAAAACCGTAAGGCCTGCACACTGTTTTAACTCCTTGGTTTAATTATACAGATGGACTAACTTGAATTCTTTTCAGCTGGAAACACATGACTTCCATAAATGGGCCAATGATGAGTAAGGTTTTAAAATGGGCAAGAATATGAAAAGATTATATAAAATATATAATATTAATTCATGTAAAAATATATTTTATGTGGACATGAGTAATACCCATGCCCTTATATTGGTTTGAATCTGAGCAAAATAGCAATAATGGGTTTTTAAATAAGAATGACAGGCATACTACCCTTTTCAAAATATCCTTTTACAAAAACTCATGTTCAGCACATATATGTACATAAAAATATACATTTTGTCTATAAATAGTTAAAAAGATCACTTGAAACAACAAAACAGGTTTGTTAACCTTGTGCACCGTTGTGTAACAGGATTTTCTGGTTACAAGTTGAATGATTGTTTTGGTTACACTGACTGACTCTTTTTATGTAAACAGATTTAACAGCCATTGTTTTGCCACTTATGTCAAGTCTTGAATTCAGTTGTGTACAATAAACAATTACATTAAATGAAGTATTTTAAAATACTATAGCATTTTTGCCAATTTTCAGAGGTCATAATGAATAACCTAGGATTTTGTCTGAAGTACACAATGGTCTTGAAATTCCAACTTTTAAACTATTTAAGAGAGACCTACCAACCGTGAATCATCGAAGCATCCTCACATTGGCCTTTATCATACCACATCCTGTAACATGGGCATCATCACATGATATGAATCAAAATAGACCTTTCTCATCAGTTACACAAAATTAAGTGAAATAATTCAAAAATGCAGACAAAAATGGTTTCAGAAATGAAAACGATTTTTATATACATTATCTTAGCCATATTGCTGTATCAGACCAGAGTAATTATTTAACAGTTTTATAATGATATATATATATATTTTTTTTTTTGTAATAATTTTTGGTTACACTTTAACTACATACTAAAAAGCTGTCATTACACTGTTATAAGCCGACCATAACACCTGTCATAACCTGTCAGTAAAGAGAACAAATTATACCTACTGATGAATTTGATTTCTGAAACTGGTTTGCCATTAAGTCCTTCTTTTCCATCAAATGGTAACATTTTCTTTATTTTATGCATCCAAAATGTTTCACATCTCAACAAGAAATTTTCAAAATTCCTAATTTCCTTGTACTTTTTATTTTGCTATTTTCATTGGCTATGTATTTTCCAGCAGTAATATTATGTTTGCGATTGTACTGCCTTTGGGATACGTAGTTATTTGTCCCTTTAATTGTTTCTGTGTAATGGTATTCTCTACTTTTGCGCTTGCCTTCATTCTGTCAACTTACTTTCATGAGTCGCTGAGCGATGTGTGTGATGATCCCTTTTATTTGAATGGACATGGTTGCCATGCTATTATAATCCAGGACCTCAAAACATGCGCTGTGGGAAAAAAGGCATGCCTAACTTGACCAAATGATTTCTAAAGCTCCAAAATAATTTGAGAATTGTAACGGGTGATCTTCTTAAAAAAAAAGTGCCTGAAATGACATCATCAAATTCCTTCACCAAGGGTGAGAACTGGATGAAAAATTATATTCCTTTTTGTGTATTTGTCCTTTAATAACTGGATGCAATATTTTTGACCAGCCTAATTTATATATATTTTATATATTTTGGAAACAATAAAAATTTATTCTGGACCAAAGAAATGTTTGCAGTACAAACATAAACTGAACGTTAATCCTTCTTTCATAGCAATGATAAAGTTGTCAGAAAAAGCGTGAAAGCTTAACTTGATGGATTGTTTTATTTTGTGTGACCTCAGACTACTTACAAAGTGACACTTCTGGGGTGTGGTGGGGGGTGGGGGCATATAGCCCTTAAAATCCTATTGCAGGGCCTATCTGGGCAGAAACCGTTTCCTCTCTGGGTATAAGACACACATGACTGCATTACCTAATAAATCCCACCTCTGTATGAGAGGTCAGGAAAAGGGAAGTGGGAATTAAATAGTGCTGGATCTCTTTGGTAAGATAAATAAATTACCGGAGGGCAGGGCATTAATGTGCTGGGTAGGTACTTATGGAATCTGTGTCATTCATCACTCCGGCTTATAAATCGCTGGGAATGTATGAGAATGTTTACCTTGGAAAAATAATTTAACCGACTATATTTTAGAAAGCTACTCAAATACAGCCGTTATTGGCACTGTTGTCACCCAGAAACCACCAGCAGTTGTACAGCTGAGAAACAAAAAGTGCAGGGTATTTTTTGGAACCATTTGATTGGGCTCATATTTACAGCACAGTGGAGTGCTGCACAGCTGAAAGAGGGATCAAGATCATCTCAAAATAACAAACTGAAGTAGTCACCTCAGTAACTAAGCAAACTCTGAGACAGATATACAGCAGGCCTCATACATCACTTACATACATCACCCCAAACACCAGGATCCCAAGAACACCAGCCCACCCACTGACAAGCAATCTTCCAACCTACTTTTATCAGCAACAGCTCAATCCACTGGTCCTACCACCCAATCATCTCAGGCCAGGGTTTTACCTCTTCATCAGAAACTTCACCCTGCAACTGGGCCTTCCATGGATAGAATGCCTGTTCAGGAAGTAGCTATGACTACACAGCTTAACACACTGATAATATATAAACACATATAAATGTGTTTATGTGACTATGGATCTTTGCAGGAGACTCTGCGGTGTACATATTCTTTTATGAATGAGATATAATTCAGTAAGGCTGTGGCTGCTGCAGTCATTCACAGCTTATACAGAACTGTCTCTTTTCAGAGGACTTCCCTTCCCGTTTTCCACTGAGTCAGATTATTGTTAGCTGAATGGAACACACGCAGTGAGTATCATTTCCCCGACCTCTTCCGTGTGGAAAAAAAGCGGCAGTAAGGCGGCTGTGTCCACATTGTTCTCCCAGGTGGGTATGGAGAGATACGCCCGTCATGAACTGAGCGTGTGCAACAGTCTGGGAAACAGTACATATGACAAAATCATGGGATCAGCACAGACCCCCCCACCCACGCCCCCCACCTCTAAACGACTTCCTCACCTATGGAGAAAATTGTAATGCCTCAAGCTGTTCTGCAGCCCAATCACCAAACCATAAATTAAACCAGGTGCAGGGCCGGTCCATCTGGCATCCCTTGTAAGCAAGCGCCCCCCCTGGAAGGCCGGGAAAGGGCCCCGGCGGTATCTGGAGCTGACTGTTGATAAGGGCGTGCCCAGCCACGAGGCAGGTGCAGGGCAGCGCCTGGTAGCCCGGGTGCCAAGGCACGGACGGCTTTTGGCCACCTGACAGCGGGCGGTGCCACGCAGCCCTGGCAGCGGAGACAAAGAAAGGGACGCTGGGCACTGGAGACATTTTCCCTTTCATGTGCGACAAGTGCGGTGGGCTTCGAGCGCACTCGTGGAAAATGCAATTCTGCAGTTTCCTGTGGGCAGCGATGACTCTTTCATAAATCTGCCATTATCTCGCAGCGGCCAAGCACCGACATCCGCTCTTTCCCCCCGTTTTTTTTCCCTTTTTTTTTTTCAAACGGACAAATCATGCCAAAGTGCAGAGAATATAACATTGTGTACCTCTGAATGTAAACATTCGAAAAGCGTGATGATCGCGGCAAATATGAGTTCACTTTGTCACGCAAACTGGGTATCATGAGGCTGCCCTGAAGGACCTAAGCCCCAGTTAGTGAGGTCATGCAGAAATGTTACATCAGGCCAAATGGCTCAGGGAAAATAGTTGCTGCTGGACATTTCATATTTTGTAGAAATGCAGTGTACTCCAAATGGTATGGTGACTCCTTGCTGAGTCATAGTTCACCATACAAATCATCTTATCAGGTATATCAATCAGTAAGCCCTAAATTTGACTGGTTTTGTTGCACATACAAACGCACAGGGTTTCTTCGACCTATGTTTGAGGGCAGTGGCATTGAAAAACAGGCTGTTCAAACAAAGGGCACCTGCCCCATCTTCAACGTAAAACAGAGGTTGCAAACATGGCGCAAACAGACCAGAGGAGGGCGTCTCACACAACGCATCAGCTTTGTCCGTGGACCTGTCCTAGACCTGCTCTCCAGTATTTGAAAAGGCATGGAGCAAAATCATTCCCAGGAATGCTACTACATACACACACTCATCCACTGACACACCGTCACAACTTCATTTCACACATTACACGTAACTGTGCACACATCTATATATACCATCTCACTCTCTCTCGCAAATGCACACACACACACACATACTTCAGACAACAATTTGAAATCATGTGAGGATATATATAGTGTATTAATTCCAACACAGGTTGATGTTCAGCGCATATTCCAAATATAATTGATATTTCATGAATTACTAGAATGAATGCGGGAGAGCTGAGAGGGTTGATTTTGTGGGAATCAGTGAGCAAAATGAAGCATTTAGAGCTGTTTTGTATAACGTCAGGAAGAGCAGCCAGCTCCTGGACATTGAACTGGCAAAAACACAAGCTTTTAATTTAATAGGATTTAGATGGAAATTTGCCATTTGCATCTGGGCCTTTGAAGATGGAGGCAAGAACAGGAAGGAGTATGCAAGAGGTCAAAGAGAAAATTCTGAAAGAAAGGCCAAGTTCTTGAAAACCCAAAGGTTAAATATGTGACAGCTATTTAAGGATCATATTATCTTGAATATTTCACTCAAATGCTTGAATTGAGACCAAGATGTCCCAAGAGGGGACAATGAAACAAGTAGTAATTGTGTCTGAAAAATGATGAATAAAATAAATGTCTGGGAACTATAAACATGTTCTTCATGTTTGATAAATCAAACAGTGTCAAAGTAACAGATAGACTCTGCACATTAACACATTCCATTTTTTATGTTATATTTTACCATAGTACCGTTTGTATTGCCATGTCTCTGTGAGAAAAGCAGAGAGTTTTCTCTAAGGAGATGAAGTAGTCCATGAGCATTTGACATGAAGTCACAGACGCACGTTGTCTGTTATCGCCTCACTCTGAAACGTATCCCTTATAAACATTTACACTCAAAACACTCACGAAAGCACCCCCATGGCAGCAGCTTCAAGGGAAAATTCCAAGTGCAAAACAGAAGAACAAGTGAAAAGACTATGTGTACTCTCACACGTGCTGTATGTCTGCAGAGTAAAAAATGTCGCATTTACGCCAGTCTCAAACAGGCTCTAAAGTGTGTCAAAGAATTCTCAAAGCTCTGGTTTTCAATTTGCTACATTGATGCTTTTTTTGACAAATTTACAGTGCATCATGTTGGCAGTGATAAAAGTCAATGATATTGCCAGGATGGTATTCTTTTGTGGGAATACGCAGGGAAAAATTATTCTACAAAATAAATAAGTAGTTTAATATTGCCTTCAAGCGCATACATTCTTTATTCTTATTCTCTATCCCTAACATAGTATGGGATATAACAATTTCAGGTTATTCAATGGTATCTCCTTCTAAACAATATTAAACAAAACGTCACAAATATAGTCTGGCATTATCACCATACATGGTTCAGAAAAATACCGAAAAGTGGGGAATCGCTCCTGGTTACATGTCTAGTGCTCTTAAAAGCCAATTAGATATATCTTTAGTAATTTTCACTAATAACCTCATGTTATGCCAAAAAAATTCTAGGTCGCTTAATATTTTCTTGATCATAAGGAAATAGATATGAACAGAGCCATCAACAACACTTTACATTAAGTGCTGCAACAGCTGCATAAGTGCTCTTTATTTAGGCTATGTATATAACTTTTCCATAACTGCTCTTTGTCACTGAGTACATCCTCAGATTAAGTTTACAGTGAACAAAAATATTGAACATCCTCTATAAGAAACTTTATCTCACATACTAATGCCTTTAGCACTCTTTTTATTTCTATTGCAAGTTTGGTATATTGTTTTGTAAGTTTGGTACCATGATTCTTTGCAAAATATGATGGTGCGTACCTGCTTATATAAACATTGGTCTTGCTAGATGTAATGAACTCTAGTTTGATCTTTTTCACAGATTCCTGTTCATTGATAGGTTCATTAAGGGGTGAGAGAATTTTTTTGAGAGAATACCAACAGCCAATGAAAAATAACAACTTAATAATGGCAAACTAACTATTATTTTCTGTTAGAGTTTACTGTATAAGCGCAATAAGTAGTGTGAATGCCATGTAATAAGGCACAAGGTGAAAGGAACAAGTGCCAGTCTGAAAATACATTCTGGACACAAGCAGAGATGAGATTATGATGGTAGAGAAAAGTTTATTAAACATCCCCAACAGCTACAGTGAAACACAGCAGAAGCAGGATAGGTGTGAGTTACCTCCCTAATTCTGCAGTAGCTCACTCGCTATATATTGCCAAGCTCATTATTGATCACAATTTTCAATAACTTCTGTTGTTTCTTGCTCAGCTCTCAGCACATATCTTGCTCAGCATTACAACCAAAAGACACATGCCCGTTAATGAGTGTGCATGAAGTGCACCAGGGAGAAAACAGGTTCGGCCTCTGGGATTATACAGCAAACACAGAGCTGCTCCTGTGGTTAGGAGCGCTGGTCGCGCCCTTCGCTGTTTTCACAACAACACTAGACTCCCAACGCACACGTGCAGCTCCGCCCTGGGGCCCCGGCCGTCAGACGAGATTTAATCAGCGCGCTCCTGATGAGACGTCTATCTCCTGACATGGAAGAGGGGGCCGGTCCCTGCCTTCGTAGCCCTTGACGTTCTGGCAGAGACGGAGACGCAGGCCCATGACCAAGGCGAAGGGTCCTGGAGGTGGGAGCAGGGCTGTCCAACAGGTCAGATCATAAGCCATTAATCATAACTCGCTCCCCTGAGGAACACACATTGATCTTAAGAGGTCCACTTTTGTCCTGTTGTGTTGTGCGCATTGGTTATTCACTCCTACGATGCCGTCTGGGTGAGGAAAGGAGGTAATTAATAAGGGCCGAACCATTAATCTTGGTCCCTGTCATTGCAAGCAAAGCATTTTCACCTTTAAAATGTTAACAAGACCATTTGTCATTGGGGGGCACGTGGTTACCCACCAGGATAGAGGTCACAGCTTGATTTTCCAAGATGGACGGAGCCACAGCCATTAACTTCCTACATGACCAAATGCACCAAATTAGCCCTCGGTGCCAATTTAGGTTTAATACTCTCCAGACCACAGTTTTAAGCATGATCCCCTTAAAGGATTTATATTACCTCATATCTGTCTGATTGTTTGACTGCATATGTTAAATATTGTCTCAGACCCCATTACAACCCTGCTTTGTGTGCCAAGCACATCTTCCAGAACACACTCGGAACAGTAAACGTAAGCTGTAAATCATAAGCATAAGTGTTGATAGCATTTCTCTGCCCTTCAAGTCTATCCTCAGATAAAACTGATCTCCCAGACCCCATTCACAGCCAAAGTCACTCAGACTGATAGCACTGATCCAGGAGTTTTGTATTGCAGCTGAGGGATATTAAGACCTTGGGTAGCACCACATCATTCTCTGACAGCTAAAAAAATACGTGACTTGAAGAACTGTTCACATAACTCTGAACCCATGACCGGGTCCTCCACTCAGACTCTCTGAAAGCCCCCCTCCCGCCCCCCACCTCAACCCCAGACTCTGCGAATAGGAAACAGGGAGAGGAAGTGGCCTCGGCATCCACTGGCTGGGAACAGGAAAAACCCGGAACTCGAAATTTCAGAGGAAAAAACAATGGCCCTCCAAAAATACCTCTGGCCCATCACAGCAAATAAACAGTGATAGTATTACTCAACAGCACAGCCGTCCCGTGGCCATTTCCCAGGAAGTTCAAGCAGGACAGCTTATTAGGGCTCATTAGCTTCCTTAATAATCAGGCCCTAATCACGGACCAGAATCTCATGTGTATTTACACCTTTCTATGGTTCCCAATCACGCAAGGAGGACTTGTGAAGACATTCAGGCTTTGGCCTGTTTTTACACATTTAATTTGAACATTTTCGCCTCCGCCTTTTGCCAAACCTCGATTAATTTTATTAAAGTATGCACTTCCATCATTTTTCCGCGCATTAACTTCAGTCATCAAATGTCCCCTTAAAGAACAACTTCACGACTGTCGTGAGGACGCACAGCATTCATTGATCGCTAGAATCTCGTTATGAAGTGCAAGGCCGCCGCGAAGCCCAGGCTACATTGTCTCCATGCGCTTTGACTGACGCCCCATTCTGCCAGTTTGGCGGCTGAGGGACCTCCACTGTGCAGCGCACTTTCATGAAGCTCGATGATTACACGGACAATTCAGTGACAAAGGATGTCGTGGTGACTGACAGATCGTTCCTCTGAGTAATTGGAGGTTGCTGCACTTTGGCCGTTTCCCCTGACCTCTGCTTCCTAAATGATTTTCTTTCTCTTGTCAGGGGCCCTGAGTGTCACCAGTAGCATGCTCTGCAAGTGGCAGTTCTTCTGTGTTTCTGAATGTGCCAACTTATTAGGCAGGCCCCACTGGCCTACTCAAATTTTGATGTGGAAGATTACCGGTCATTTTTGACAAAACACCTTATGCTTTCTTTTGATGGCCACACATCCCGATGTAGGAAAAGGATATCTTCGTGCTAATGCATATTTGAACCCTGTTCAAAATGACAACAAAAGTCAGAATTGCTTTTTACTATTCCTTTTTACTATTGTCAGACAGCATTTGCATGTGCCATACTTTCTGAAGTAAAGATTTAACGTTAATGAAAGCAGACATGCTAAAATGAAAAATGCATAATTTTTATCTGTTGGAACACTGTATGAATAATGCAAGAGAAATTGTATGTTGGAGCCTGGGACAGGCTGGGCCTGGAGTGACCTGATTGTCCCTCTACACATACTGACAGCCTTTCTTCTGCTCCAGATGGAAGTCCAGTGTTTCTTCTTCCTTTTCCTGCTGGAGGTTTTTTTCCTTTTTTTTTTAACCAAATTCATCGTTTCAAGGGATGCCTTGACCTCCGCGAGGAAGGATTTCCTCTCGATCCACTGATTCCCCACACAATTAGCTTTGTTGTTAAAGATAAAAAAGGCAGAAAAATATAGCGACACAAAAATAAAATGTGTGCAGCTTTCATCTGCTTGTCCTTCATGTATCACACAAATAGTAGCAGATGCGAGCAGACTTCCAAAACTTGGGTGAACACCTGTTTATTGGCCCCATCAGGCAGCAGTGGGGGCTGGGCGGGGAGGGGAGGTTGATGCAAGGCCGGCTAAACACATTGGACATTTTAATCCCATGCGATACACAAAAAGAAGCACTTTTGCGTAAATGGGATGTGACAGTGCCTACACGTGACAGATGCCCTAAGTGACAAAGTGACTTTTTGGGGGGGCGGTGAAGAGGTGCCAAAGTCTGGAATCGCTGCATGTTACAAGTGACAGCCACGTCTCACGTGATCAATGTTTCGCCTTCAGAATCGCACAGGCCGGGCCCTCGCAATCTGTCACGGAGTGACAGGAGTGACATCCTGTGCCACGCCCCTGTTGTTTCCGCAGATGAATCTGTCTGCTGGGGTTTCGGGGGGAGCGCCACCACGGGACAGCGGCTCCAGGGGCAGCTGTCACACCCTGTACCCACCCCCAATCCCCAAGCACATGAGGGTGATTGACGCTTTTCTCAGCTCATGCTGCTTTTTTACCATCCAGGGAAAAGCGCTACCTTTACCAGCTGCGAATATTAGTAATAATGCCTGTTTGTATCTTGACTGTGTCTGTATCAAGCCCAGACTATACAGTATAGAGAGACACATTCATCATCTGAGCTGGAACAGGAGCAAAATCAAACTTCTCTGTAGCATTGCAAGAAACTTAAATAAGGTACAGTATTTACCTATTGTGGTGAATAGATCTTTATTGAAAGCAACACTAATATTTCATTCTAATTGTGCTGCAGTTGCCATCAAAATGTCAAAATGGGAAAATAAGCCAGTGTCTGATGTTTCCTATTAAAGCCAGAGGAAAGTCTGTTTTTAAACAAACAAAGCGGGAACTTGCTCTTGACATTTCCCTCAGATACTTGTAATCTGTTTAATATGATCTGCCAGAATAGTCTTCATCAGCACACCTGGCCAATAATCAGAGACCAAGGAATGACTAGTGCAAGTTTGCATTTGAATAGCCTCAAGCAGAGTTCTTCTTTCTGGGGGAGGGGATATGCAACAACACCATTTCCATTTCCTTGTAGAGGTTTGGTTCAGGCTAAATCAAGTTAATTCAGCTGTCATATTGGTATTGTTTTACCCCTTCAAAAAAAAAATGTGGTTCAGTGCATGATTAAACGCACATCCTCTTTAAAATTAACGCCATATCAGATCATCAGGTGAAACACTAAGGAGCCACAATTCAATGACTCCAGTTTGATTACATCTACAGCGTTGCAGTACTCCTTCTTCAACGTGTAAAGGGGGCTGGGTTTTCATAACCTCAGAAGCCGTAAAGGCATGGGACAGGCGTCTGTACAGCAAGCTGCACATGGGGAGGGGGGGGGGGCAGGAAATGCCAAGGCCTTTTCTCACATGGCTCCGTGGATGTATTTCTCACTTGTTGAACTGGCTGTTGACCATCATCCTACAGATGGCTGAAAATCCAGTGTATCTGTAAAACAGATTACCCAGACTAATTTTAGGCCTAGTTCCAGGAGCATGCTCCATAACCGCCGGATGGAGGGGCTGTGGACCAGAGGTGCCAAGCGACAAAGACATGTGGAAATGTATAGTGTCACGTGCCTTTTTTAAAGATCATAATGTACAGAATGCCTTTGACTACAAATAAAAGTTTAAAAGCAATGTAAAAGTTAAATTCACAAGCAAAAAAGGTGTAAATAATCTATGCATGTCCCCACAGTCAGTTCCTTTTGCTTGTCTGTCAAAAACGTAATCTAACATTGTTAATTACATAATACGTATCAATCAGACTCTCAGTTGCATAAAAACCTAAACAAAGTTTTAATTTAAACAAGTACAAGACAAAAAAGTGAGAGGACAAAGAAGTAGAAAAAGCTCATCCAGATTCATGACTAATTCCCGGCAGGGTCTTACAGCAGCTGAAAGATTGAAAAAATAAGGGAGTGTAGTTCTATTACATCGTCGGGCCGGTCCCTTCCAGGTCAACGTCACCTCAATCTGGAACAGAGCTTTAAACACGTTAAGCAGTTCATGTTGTCTGTGCTCTGCCATAAGGGTGGGAGGCTGCTGGTATGTCGCTGTTTTGTAAACATGCAAGAAGACGGCTGTAGGAAAGTTCCAGAAGCATTCTTTTATATTTGACATGAGCATTACAAAGCTAGGATGACACTTTTTAAAAAACCCTTTAAACTCTGAAATTGATCAAAGGCCTGCCCACACTCAGATGATGGCACAGATATCCCATTTTAAGTAGGACTTAATTTTCGCAACGTAATAAATTAGAAATGATAAACAATATTTAGAACAACTAAGCAGTGGGCTGAGGCATAGTTTAGGATATAGTCATTAGTCATTTCATATGGATTAATAACTTACATAAATATCACTTCAGCTTATATAAATCAGTATGGCCGCGGCCCAAGTTTGGCTTGGTACGCCTCCCAGGCAGACTACCATTCCAGATCCATCCCAGAACATCTGACAGCCACATCCTCATATCCCACTGTTGACTCTTATGCTATCAGATCCAAACTCTTACGGACCAGCTGTTTGTCAGTGCTAGAGATCTATATACACAAAAGCAACTGCTTGATAAAATTACTTGAGGGGACAGTTTACAGTACTCACATTCACCTGAAAGTGACATAATGAGTCCACTGTAACAATGGTCAGTTAGCCCCTGGGCTATGGCAGTACCGTAACCTGGACTTGTTCCTTTCCTCTGGGAGACTAAGATGGAACCATAGTGGCAGTAATGTACAGTACACAGTCTTGACTAGCACCATAAAGGCTGCAGATCCCTGGCACCAAGTGGAAAGATGGGAGAGATTAAAGTATTGAATTCCCCATCACTCACTTTCGATAGGACAAAAATATATTTTTCCAACTCTAAAATGCATGGCAGACTGGCATGCTATTTATTGCTTTAACCTGCTGTCCTTGAAAGAAGAAACGGGTGCAGAAATACTGAGAACTCTCACCTGCAGCAAGATTTACAACAATTTTACAACAGAGAGCAGCTGTACATCAAACAGTCGTGATTGGGGGGTAATAAAGTGCACAGGCGAATGCAAACAGAACACAGGCCTGTAACCCGTCTAACAGGTGATCCCTCTCAGGATGGAGCAATATGCTTCCCTAAGACCTGCTGGCAGCGCATATCAAAAGCTATTGATTCCCGGGGACAGATTGTGGCTCAGAGATCAAATACACCATTAAGAAGTGCTAAACTCATGTGGCTCTAAATGGGGGCGGGTTTTTTTTTTTTTTACAAAAAAAAGAGGCCATCTGCTACCACAGTAACCAATTTCCCATTGCACATGCCCAGTGCCCAGCACTCATGGTCCATCCCTTATCCTGGAGCTGGAGAAGCATACATGGAGCAGTTTTCCATTCCTGCAGAAAACTCTTGAGTAAGCTTCTGTTTCCTAGGTCTATGAAGTGACCTGTCCAATTACAACAAACAAGTTGTTTGTTCTTGGTGGATCCATTTCAAATTACTCATGATATTTTGGTATGTTATTTAACTCCAGTGGTACAGTAGAAAATAAGACATATTATCCTCCACGATCAAATTTAACTGATACAGTAATAATGCTTTGTCTCTTCTGTTGCCCAGATATAAGCGTGAGACTCACCGTGCCCTGGCTTAAATACTGGTAAAGCAATCATAGTTGTTGAATTAGCCAGTTAGTTCATATTGGGGATGGCAGGGAAGAAAATAACATGTTTGAACTGTAGCCCAGAAAATTGTACAAAATACCAGTTACAATGGATCCAGTAGCACAACTGTGAAACCAGGACACACTTACATCATCCCTGAGGCAATTCACAGCAACAGTTGATACAACAGAGAGCTCAAGTCATCAGAAAGAGATCAGTTCCAGTTAATATTTACATGAACAAAAACGGCGTTGAAGGTGCCCTGTCCTCAGAAATTCACGCTTTTGATTCAATTTTAATAATTCAATAAAAACATGAATGGTAGCACAGCAGTGTGTGGAACAGGCCATATAGAGAAGGTTATAGGTTCAAATCTCAACCAGGACACTGGTACTGAAATCTTAAGGAAGATATTTGATCTGAGAGAACTGAGGCTTCTGTAAATAGTCAGTGGTATATATGGAAGATATACAGTACATTCCAATATATAAGCGTTGAGAGTTGTTCTGGATAAAAATATCTACTGAAAAAATACATTGTATCAAATACATTTCTTTTTTAACATATAAAAATGATAAACACAGGAATGCATTTTAAAAAGCCTACAGGATTCTTCTGTTCCATTTGGAGCTTCAGTACAAACATTATGACTCCAGGGCATATTTTACACAACACTCACAACAATAGATGCTTTGGTGTCCTAAAAGGGTGTTTACACTGTTCTCACTAAAGAATTATAGTTTTCCATGAGTACAAAGACTTAGAGGGTGCTTAGTGAAACAAGGAATTCAACTGCAAACAACCGTAATGCCATGTAGCCCAACTGTGACCTGCTGCCCGTTGATCTGGGAGTACATTGCCATGTGGGACACAGGGAGCAATGGGAAACCTGTAGACACCAGAGGGGAAATGGCCACTGCCTGTGTCCTCACACTACACCAAAGACCCCAACCAGGGATACAGGAAATATAGTAAGCAGAATGGACTGATGCAGAAAAAAAGTCCCGACAGTCTAACAGGGTGTGCGTGACTCAAAGCGACATAGATCCAAACACGCCTGGTTACAGTTGTCAGTCTAATAGAAACCAAACTTTTAGTCGGAACAAAAAATTTTGGCTAATTATTGAGGGCTATCAATTCCCAGTGATAAGGGATGACAAATATTTGTTGAATATAGACAAAACCAGGCTTTTGGACAGATACACATTTATCATATTATTAAACATCAGTGGTAGTATGGCAAGGGTGAAGGCTCCATATATACCATATTTTAAAAACTATGCTTTAAGTAAGATGTTTGCATTTGCCAAAATAAATTAAACTGAGCAGCCATAGAGCTGCTACAGCCCTGTATATGTCTACTGTACTTCAAACAACCTGTACTCAACACTAGTACACTAGCATGCACAGACAGCAGATAAGCACATTGACAGTATTGAAACAAATTAGAAATTCAAAACTTGGAACCAGAAACACATATACTGGTACTACTGAGTAAAAACCAAAGGATCAGCCTTAACCTGTTCAAATAAAACTGCCCTAAATAAATGTTAATAATTTCTATAACTAAATTAACAGAAGATGTATATGATAATATAACGATGAAAAGATTCTCTTCAATGCCATAAAAATAATAGGATCAAATAACATGTTAAAAAAACAATACTCAGTGTAGGACTTCAACGGCTTAATTTACAGTAAATAAATCAGTAAATCTATTCCAACACAGCTGTGACGTCCGACCTACCCCAGGTTGTCATAATGATAGATTTTCTGATTCCATGACAACTAAATGACGGGGCACATGAACTTTGTGACAGGAGAGTTCTGAAACAAACGTAATTCTTAACAACAGTGAACTTTGTTGGCATAGTACAGACAGTGCCACTATATTTGTTTTCATGGCACTTTGAGCTATTATTTTTGAGGCCATCACAGACCCCAAACGAGATTTTCCATGGTTTTGCCTGGTCTTCCCCACGAAACAAGAACAACTTTGAAGAAGGCCATGTGAAAGCACGTAGATGTGATAGGCAGATCAACACACAGACTACGATAGATGGACAGGTAGACAAAGTCATGTCCAATGGGTGTACGTATTCATTACCAATGAGAATGTAGACAACTGTAACAAGGGAAGCCTAAGGGGTCAGGGTAAGTGGGAGTGCAGCCTCATTGCAAACCAAGGCAATTAGTTTGGCTGAAACTACTCTCTTCCAAATGTGTCTTAGATGACAGGGAAATCTACAGTACCATGTGATTAGATTACCACTTTACTATGGTCCATGTTTCAGTTTTCCTAAAAGGCAATTGTGAGTTCGAACAGAAGGAAAATCTGCTGTCGGAAAACTGCATGGCACCCAAATCATCTCAAGGGCCAAAGAGGGTAATATTGCAAGGAAAAGCAATGTCAACAGCAAGGCAAAGATAATATTGTGCCACCGTAACCATTAGTGATAATAATACCGTGGGTCTGCTTGAAAGCCTCAGTGTTATATCCAACACGGATACGGACTACCCTGATACAAACACCGTCTCTGCAACAGTCCCTTCAGTCCTCATTTCCCAATCAAAATGTTATTTTTAAGGATTTCAGATCCAAGCCTAAAAAATGGGAGAACAATTATAAAGCCGCTTTACAAAACACTGCCACGAAGAGTAATGAAAAGCAATAAAGGGCTGCAGATGGAATAATGGAGGGGCAATGTCTAGTTTCCAAGGGCATGTTTACACAAGGCCTGTATATGAAAAGAAGCAGTTAGGCTATTGTTTGCGTTGGCCAAGGGTAAATAGTCCCCGGGGTGGTGGCTATTATGGCGTATTATTTCAGGCTTGATTCTGAATTTTAAAAGGCAAAAATTCATGAAAGAGAAAATATGTAAAAGACAGCTGCAAGTAAATATAAATATGTAAAGTTACAACGACAATGAGATATGCCAAATCAGGAATATATTACAGTATATATAAAACAATATATTCAACGATGACAACTCAAGACAATATCGTAACTAAAACAATAGATCACATGAGAGGATACCCACAAACTGCTCTTTCAGATGAAAGATGGCCACAAAACTGGATCACTTGTCAGATATAACAAAGTTGTATTAACAATAAGCAAAATAAAGTTAATCTGACAAAATGCAATGATTCACAATATGTTTACCATGTCCTCTATAATAATCAAATGGCCAGTTCTAGATCATATGAAAGTGTCCAAATAATTTGATCTGGAATTAAGCAAAACACTGCCCTAAATTATCTCTTGAGAGTTGAGACCAAACCATTGATCATTTTCATTGACTTCCTCCTGCTGGGGTGTCCAGTGGCAGATGTTGTAGCAAAATTTTGGCAGTGAGAATAAATATCAGTGCACTCTGCTTTATCCACAAAGACAAAGTGCAAGCAATCCCGAAGCCAAGTCAAGTCAAATGGTAAATTTTCTGCTTAATTCCCTTCCATATTAGACACTTTTTTCCTTTAGCATAAAGACACAAGGGCTCCTTCATGATATAGTAATTCAAAGCACAACAGCTTAGACATCACTAGCGTAAGCTCTGGCTACGTCATAAGCTGGAAATGATGGGGAGACTGCAGTGATAGGGCACAATGAGCTTAGTCTCACTGTTGGGGCAGGTGCGAGACTGATTTCCTTAAACACATCCAGATATGAAGTTGGAACAACAAATGCCAAACAGAAGAACATGCAGTCCTCTTTCTGAAAGATAGAGGAGAGGAGATTCAGAAAATAAATCCTGTGTAAGGAACACAGGCTCACAAAGACTCAATCCCTGTCTTCCATTCCTCATTTTCAATAAAACACAGGCCTTGGGCCTTGAAATCAGATCTTTATTGTAACAGAAGCATACCAAAAACAAATTATAATAAAATCATGACAAATAATCACAAATGTAAATAGCTCAATAGTTGTTTTTCTTTTGTATCTATGCCATTATTTTTTTTAATTAATTATAATTTTAGCAGGTAGTGAGTTGTCTTCTGCACTAAAATCCAATGATATTCAATTACTATTTTGTAAATGTGGTGTATCATGGGAAAACAGGATATCTGTACCAATATTCTGCATGATGAAGAGCCAATGCTTTTTCATTTGGATGCTGTTCCAGCAATGGGTGGATGGCACACATTTTAAGGCTAATGGTGTCCGTGGGGGATTTAAAAGTTGTAGTGGGGCTAAGGTAACTACAGAGGAGCACCTTTGAAGCCAGTTGTGAAAGGAAGGTATTCATTTACATCCCCATAAATTATACATGTGTGTACAGGTTTGTGGGTGTGTGTGTGTGTGTGTGTGTGTATGCATGTTTGTGTTCGTGTGGCCATCAGTAAGTGGTTCATTTTTGTTTCTGTAATACAAATCTGCAAAACATTGCAACAAGGCAGGTAAAGGCTTTCATGAGTACTTAAGACAAATTGCAATGATGAGTAATTGGATTACTCAGGTTACACAAAATATTGCCACAAACCAAAGAGTCTTTACTCTTGCAAGGAACACGCTCCTTATAGAATGATCCACAACAACACTGTCTTTTCCAATGATTGAAAGAGGCTATAACTTTTCAGCATCTTTTACAGTAAAATAACAGAAATAATCTTACTCTTTAAAGATGTACCAGCAATGAATGCCTTATGTTGTAATTATATTTACTGCAACGAAAAATGAGCATGGTGCAGATGCTAATCTTGTGCTAGGCTACCAAATTATATGAATATATCTTTATAATAAGATAGAAGACACCTGTGGTTCTTATC
Source organism: Anguilla rostrata (assembly GCF_018555375.3). Classification (NCBI taxonomy): domain Eukaryota; kingdom Metazoa; phylum Chordata; class Actinopteri; order Anguilliformes; family Anguillidae; genus Anguilla; species Anguilla rostrata. Next base: position 18,562,487 of record NC_057933.1, on the reverse strand, counting down.
TGCATACACTGAAAATAATTTAGCAGCTGTTGTGAGGCCAGTTCTGCTAACAGTATGCAAAAAGTTATGGATGTACAGCTTAAAGATACTGAGACTGACCAACTGTCAGACAGTTGCTTGACACAGATGCCACCTGGTAAGGGCAATATGTAAGTATGTAAGATTTATGAATTTTAGTTGTATATGCCACCTACACTGCTATCTGATAGCTGCATGCAAAGTAAGCACACAGTCCTTTTCACAAAGATTTCACATAATTTTGACTGAAGCCCCTCCTCCCCCCCAAACCCCCATATTCCAGCCATTAACATAATTGTGACTATTTTTACTGTGATAATGATGATGATGGTGATGACTATAATGACTGTTATTGCTGCAGGATAGCGCACATGGCAGGGAAGTCAGCAGGAGCACCAATGCGACCTGCATGTTTCCATTCCCTCAGCTGATGTGTGCGAGTGCACGAGGCTGGGAGACGGTCATGGCGTTCCCTTCCCTCTGTGCCCCAGCACAGGGTCTCAGTTTAAGGGCTTTCACTGGCACTTCCCATTGGACGACCTGAGTGCCAGAGTGAATGGTGGGAAAGAGTCTAGATAAGAGCCTCTGGGAGGCCGGACCGCCATATTACTCACAACGACCGTTTGAAGGAAATAGACCATTGTCTCAGTGCACAACTGAACCACCATCCAGCGACACTCTCAGACCCAACATTTAGAAGGGGGGGGGGGGGGGGGGGGGCTGGGAGCTACAGATGATGTCATCTGGGATAGTTCTGTTTCCAAATACCTTGCGATCTGCTGGGGTGACGTGTCCTCAATGCCTTTCCCTCTTTTACATACGCTGTAAATCAGGCTGCCATGACAGTACCGGCTCATTGCTGCTTCCTCATTTTAGTTCCATTCTCACTGACACCACCTGCACTTTCATGTGAGCAAAGGGGCGATTGGTTTACCCTATAACTCACATAAATACAGTTTTTGAATATGTAATAGAACATTGAATCTTGCAGCAATGACATAGCAATAAAAACACATCAACATTCATTATTGGCAACCATGTACACAAAGAATGTTTATGAATAATCTCCCACCCCATAAGCATGAAGGTTTCATGTGCTATAAAGTGTAGTCAGCATCTGGTGAAAGTTATGGCTGTCATCTAGGATTCAATTCAATGCTTCTGTTGTCAATGCTTCTGTTATCTTAGTGCCCTGCATTTCTCATTTTATCTGCTATGCTGCTCCTTATCTGATTCTTCTAGATCCAGGTTCAGTGTTTCAGAGTTTTGATAACATAAAGATATATTTTTAAACTTGTAATCTGATACTCGAAACTTGAAACATGAACAACCGCTGAAACGCATAACCTTATGGCAGACAGAGCACAAAATGACAAATATTTCCCCGAAATATTTCCCTTGTCAGTATACTGGATGATCTAAGAAATGAGAGAGTCATTTGTTAAATAACATAGGATAAGCTTGGCAGTTCACTGTATTGTAATTCAAAATTGTTTTTAAATACGTTCGATTAATCCGTAAACGAATTGACCGTGCTGAGGATTCAAAACGATTCTGCGATTTCAGGCTTAATGTGTGATGAAAAGAAAAGGCCTGTCAATTTTATCGGAGTATCTATCCTTGGCTCCCCACGGCTCAGACGCGTGGCATCTCCATTCAGCATGTCAGCACGCGTCGGTCGCACATCGATAAGCACGGGCATGATGCACAGCTGCGCGCAAGCTAGCCTCTTCTTTTACCATCGCGGTCGTTAAAATGGTAAACATAGGCACTGAAGCGTCATGACATAATGGTCAACATTATATGAATCGACGTAAATATTTTACCGTTAATATTCTATTCGTTCTTAATTGATTCCAGCACAAAATTGCTCATCATGTTGGTGTTACACTTACTATCGCATAAAATACGTTAAAATAATTTGCTGTATAGGCTCATGTCTGTGTATTTTAAAATTTGCACAAAGACATTATAACCCACACGGCAGCGCTTCGTATAGAAAAAGCTACTTTCATGACCTCTCATCCAGGTTTCGCCCCAATGAAATCAAAACAATTCGCAACTGAAGTCACCTCTACTACTGATTCACAAGCAGCTGACCTCAAAAACTTTGTGTAATTATTATATAGCAGTAGCACACTTTTGTGAGTTAGTAAAACTTGGACTGCAACAGGTGAGGAACAATTCAGTAACATTTATTTTTATTCTATATTGAGTGTGTTGTAACCTGTCGTACGATTTTTCTGTCTTAAGAAAATATGAATAAAACATTTGCATAAAGAATATTTTTTACACAATTAATAAACAGCTGCACTTATTCATAAAATGAGATAACTATCATGACATTTAAGTAACACGTTAATGGCGTTTATGGGTTGCTTCTTAATTAAAGAAAGGCAGGAGAAAGCTCACTGAAGCCCAACCCTCCGCCAGGTGGTGGGTGGGGTAAATTCACGTGCGATGGAGGCAGACAAATAAAACGGCCAAAATAGGAAAAACACAGATTCAATGCAGAAACAATTTTATGCTAAATTAACTATTTACCACGCGCCAATTTAACCTGGAAATGATGCTTTTGTTTTCAAATGATTCGGTCTTGAACGCTGGTAATAGGCTGCCAGGTAGTTTTTTATCAACAAGAAGTCAAATGCTACGAATCCCTGTGTTCTCATTGTTGAAACGAGACTAATTAGCCTACTCAACGCAATCTACTTGCCTTAAAGCAAACGGAATTATTTCAAAACATTTAATCCGTAAACCACATAATCGGTTAATGCAGATTGTTTTTTGACAGATGACCTTCAACAACAATCATTCATTCTGAATTGTATGCAATGATATAGTTATACAATAACATATTTACACGTGTGTGGATTAAATAATTATATCTGGGAAATTTATATTAAAGAAAATCCCATCAGACCACAAAAATGAAACCTCAATGAAAAGGAATCAAAATTATAACATAGTTAATTTTGATATAAATACGACATAAAAAATAGTTCAGTAAATAATAGTAGCCTACATTTCTTGAAAATGATCTAATTGTGAAGGCGATTAGTAATTTAATCATTCATGTATTACCTAAGGTATTTTACTTAAATAGAGCAGTAAAAACTCCTTAATGTAACAACTGCTTTAACCTTGAATACATAAAATAAGCATAGAATCATTTTATGCTGTGTTATTAAGGAAATTGTGTGTATAATAGCTAAAGCAACTTCGCATTTCGGTTGCGTTTTTGCACACTGTCCTTAAAATTCCCGGTTAGCCACAGGCTAACTCTAGGGTTTATAGTTTTACGGAAGCATATCATTCTGATTGGACCTCATTATCATACAGCTGAATAGTTATCCCCCATCGCTTTTACAATCTTAAGTAAAACGCCGCATGAAAGAGGCACTGTGCTTGGATTTAATGAGGGACACGCGACCCAACAATAAGAGGCACGCGGCAATCGCTTGGGTGAGCGTCAGGGGCGCACGGTGTAGCCAGTCAAACAAGAATTGGCTGTAAACCTATGTTACAAATTGGAAAGATATCCACTCTGCATATGAAATACATTAGCATGGCCAGTAGCCTACACCGACACGCTGCCAAAACATGCATAATAGCAGTGTTAGTTTGCTTTTTAGTAAGTTAACCTTAGGTCTTGTACACATAGCCCACGTGCTTGATATGTGTGTGAAATATTGCGCTATTTTCATTTTAATTTAGTACATTAAAATAGGGGGGGGGGGGGACGTTTTAAAATTGTCCTGCTTTCAAAACGTATTCGCAATATTAGCTAAATTGAGCATTAGTTATCCATAGCAATTTCTAAATTATAATGTGTAAATGAATTACATAAGAAATGGCGCAATTTGCTCTAATATATATTGATATTCCTTCCCTGCCTCATCGGAAGAAATAAAAGCCAATACCTGAAAAAGACCTAGTGTTACTCATAAATTCAAGGACCAGAAATTTTCATATGATCCCGGTGCATGTGAGCTATCAATAATGCAATGCGATAAGACCAAACACATTAATGAGACGTAAAGTAAGACTGTGATTTTTATTAAAATTAATTTAATGAAATATCGAATTAATATGGCTAGCGAATATGTGTGTTCATACAGCTACACATACATTTATATATGCACTCATGTGTGCTGCAAATATATCAACAGATGCTCGGCTTGTTAATAATCAGTCTCTCTCCTTTGGTGGTCAGCATAGCGGTGGGGTATTAAATCTGGGTATGACTGTGTTGTCGGGGAGGCGGGGTGGAAAGTGGGCGGTGTTTACTGATGGACAGTTTATATAATGAGCAGCACGGACACGAAGCAAGTATATAAACTGCGGGAGGCGACAAACATTCTCCATTTACGAATAGTAAGCCTGACAAGCAGCATCTCCACTGCGCAGCTATTGCCACTACAAGGAAAGACGCGCGTTTTTGAATGAGCAAAAACACGAGTGGCATCGACACATCAAATGAAATAACATATTGGAGTGTATGCACAAGCACGAAACGAAGGGGGCAGCAAGCTCTGGATACAGATCCTGATATATTTTCAACCTGCATTGCTGGATAACAAGGATTTTCAAAACCTACGCGTGGTTTGGAGTTACTGAGAAGGGGCTCTGCAAACGAGCTCGAAGAAGGATATATTTTTACTTTTAGTTTTTCGTTTATTTTATCTTGACCACTTGGAATAGGAGCGCCTTGAACGGAACAGGTTATATTGAAGGCGACGCACAGCTGCCAAGGAGAAACGGGAAGGATGGCAGCTTGGTTCACCTTTAGCATTGCATTTAGCATAACGATATCAGCGCAGGTAAATTGCAATGCCCTCTGTATTCTGGATCCCGGGAAATGTTTGGGCAAAAAATACATTATGATTGTGTTTTCATTATATGTAAAATGATGTATTACTCGATGCTTTATTTTTTCTTAAGGTTTTGGGATCCGGTGTATTCGAGGTGGATCTTCATGATTTTAAGAATAATAAAGGATTACTGCAGAATGGCAATGCATGCAAACCTGACTGCAGGACTTTTTTCCGAGTTTGCCTGAAGAATTACCAGGCTGTGGTATCACCAGGTGATTGTCTCTTCGGCTCAGTCATTACTCCTGTACTGGGAACGAACTCGTTCAGTGTTGTGGAAGGTGACAGTTTCAGCAAACCTATTCGCCTGCCGATCAACTTTGGATGGCCGGTAAGACACCTGATGCTTGAGATTAAATTCACCGATAAGTAATTAAATATGAAGCCAAACTATAACTTTAAGTTTAAGAATAACTGGCATCTGTTCTGAAATACGTGTCTATTTATTGTTACATTGTTGCCTGCGCTTTTAATTGGTTAACAACGGAAAGCTAGTCGGTTCACAGAAATTATATTGGTAGGTCTGAAAGTAAACAACGACAATATGTATATTTATATATATGTATATATATATATGTGTGTATATATATATATATATATATATATATTATTTTTTTTTATTTTTTTTACAAAACATCATATTTTACATATTCCGAGCTTCAATTTATGTTTTACAGACTCGAATGTTTATTCGTTTGTTTATTTTGTGGGTTACTTTAAAAAAAAAACAATAAAAAAAAAAACATTTTTTTTATTAATTTGTAATTTCTAACTTCTCTTCTTTTAGGGTTCTTTTTCTTTAATTATCGAAGCTTGGCATTCTCCCTCAGCAGACCAACCTGTAGGTAAGTACAGCAAACTTTTCGCCACCAGAGGGTGACATGTCTCCATAGTTCATATAAACAAGGTTCGTGGGGAGTGTTATAAATTACTTATATTGCCTTAATACAACCATCAAAGTGTATTTACGTTTTGAGTAGTTTAGCTTCAGTGTTAAATTAATTGGAATTTCATCAGTACCTATTCACGTTATTTGTTGTTATGTGCTGCATAACACTTTTTTCATTCTTATACTCCAACACAATTGCACTTCCTCTAGTTTATTTTTGGCGTGGGAAAGTGAGCTGGTCTTTGGTGAGAATATTTAAACCTTGCCAAAAACCTTCTGACTGCCTTTCCTGTATTTTACACCTTTTTCTGTTCCGCCCTTTGGAAAGGGAATAATGGTTTGAGAATGTTTTGCTGACATAAAGGAAGAGGAAATTTCAATCGCAGCACACTGTGCACTTGAAAGAAAGGCTTATGGGCTTTGATATGGAGCAAAATGAAACCCGGTATTCAACCAGCTCACCATCTGTTATTCGAATATCCTAGTGAAAATGTGTTTAAGAAGCTGTTCAACACTTTATGCCAATCATTCATGGACATCCACAAATATGTTAGCCATGTCCAGTGGAATAAAATCAGCACGCCATTGGAAAATGCACCTCTAATTTCGTTTGTATTTTGTCCCCTTCTTTACAGAAAGAAACAACACCGAATTATTGATTAGCTATTTTGCCATCAAAAGAAAGTTGGAAGTAGGGGATGAGTGGTCTCGGTATGTTCAGACCGGGAATCAGACAGAGCTAAGCTATTCATACCGGTTCATCTGCAATGAAAATTACTACGGCGAACGTTGTTCCAACATGTGCGCGCCCAGGGACGACCATTTTGGCCACTACACCTGCAACCCTGATGGGCACATATCCTGTCTTCCTGGCTGGAAGGGAGAATACTGCCAAGAACGTAAGCAACCGGAGAGAACAATCTATTGGCCTAATAGTACTTGGGTTTGCTTCAAAACATTACGTTTCTTTAAAAGTTTGATATATTTCAACATGATGGCAGTGCAGCATTTAGATTATTTACATATCTGCCGTGTTACAGTGTGGTGGACACCTCCAATGTCTGGAAACTGGACGTAAACCGTTACAACAGCTGTCCTGGTTTCGTGGGCATGGCAGCATTTAGTTGTGCTTTTCTCGCTTAATCCAAGATGCAGAGTTGTAAAACGAAAGCCAGTGATAACGCGGCCACTATTCATTCACAAGAACGTAGGCTACAAAAGTAATCGTAGATATCACGCGGCATATCTGTTTATCACTGGTGAAGTGATGTGGTGAAATTGTTCCACCTGTCTCCTTCGGGCTACGGAGAGTCCAGTAATGTATCTTAAAGCCTTGATTTTAGTACAATGTGAGTAGCTGGGTAGGTACATAGAATTTCATACATTTGCGTGGTCGAGAGATTCTTAATAGATTAGAGTAACACTAAAATCATATTTGGCACAAATTCTGGGACTGTAAATATATTGCTTATGTTGGCTGTGTTAAACTGTGTCGTACAGAAATTAAGTCGATGCTTGTTGTTACCTTAATGAAAACAACCGGAAACCGACGTACTGCCCTTGTCCTTGCAGCAGACATGTTCAATTTCAGGTTAATTTATAATTACCATGTGTTGTTTCTGAATGTGGCGCCAGGGCAAACCAAAAAAAGCTGTGCCGCTGCCGTCCCATTTTTGCTATTCAGTACCCGGACTATTTACCTATAAATTAGCAAATGAGTGCTTGAGAAACCTCCCCTCTCCTCCATCCATCTCTCAGGTTTCTCCCTCCCTTTTTGAACGCGTGCGGGGTTGCTTAATCCCAGGCTAGCGTTCTATTAGAAGAGCAGCACGCGCCGGGTTAATCGCAGCATTATTATCCGCCACGCGCCACTAAATTGCGGTCTCTATTGTTGAGTGGGAGCGCAGCAGCTGCAAATATGGTTCGCACAGCCTACAAACAACAATGGAGCAGCTGTCCGCTTTTGAGAGCAAGCATCTGCTCAGGGCTAACCAGCCGTTAAACACTAGCCTTGTAACCATGCAAAATCAATGTCACATACAACACAACACGGCAGTAGCAAATTAACAGACTTCCTTAGCATACTTGGATAACAGGTTCGATTCCGTTTCATTTAAATAGAAAAAGGATAACGATGTCATACAAATAAATAAATCGAAGACAGCAAAGCCAGAGCCTCTAAAAAATAAATGTTTAGTATGCTCAGTAGTGTAATGATAACCCAAACGTAAGCAAACCTTTTTTTGAGTGCATGTGTATGGATGACTTGTGGCTTGGAGGCGAAGCTAATGTCTGGTTGTCTTTTACATTATAGCAATCTGTCTTGAAGGATGCAGCAAAGGAAATGGAAATTGTTCCCAGCCAGGGGAGTGTGTGTAAGTATATAAAGTGAATGTTAATTCAGCACTGGATTAACAAATGTAGTTGAGTCCTGTCAATATGAACACATAAATTCATTTTTGATCATTGAATAATTTTTTGCTTGCTTTGGCAATCTATTTGTTCAATAGTCTGCTTTTCCTTGGGTTTGAATTTTCTTTTTCAATATACCAGCATTATTCTTGTAATACCATTCCAGTCCACCACAAGGGCTGACCTAGTTAGAGGATAAACCCTTAAAATGCAACCTTGTTATATCTGCATTTGATTCTTTCTGTTTAATCTGTAAAATACAAGATACTGTCTGTAGCTGTGCACTTTCTTTGAAAGTCTCTTAAAAAGCACTCAGGGAATATATAGAAACTTCACTCAAAAGCATTTGAGGATTTATTGAAACAATGTTAAAAGACTGTGAGCTAATTTCACTGACACAGATTAATCTTAGTACTGGACTCAATTGTGTTTTGTATGGAGAATCTCCATTCAAGATAGAATTTAGTCTATGACTAGGCTTAATCTACTGTGAAACTAGCCCTAGATGTTTTAGAGAACCATTCTGCATACTTTGGGAATGCAATGGTTTCAAGTGATAGTTTAATTTCAGGGTTTAAAAAAAATATTGTTGAAGTTTTACTGCGTATTTTTGATTGCCAGTTTTTATGCACAGTGAAGGATACTTTAGATATTTGCATAAATTTGTGAGGATGTGACAGCTTTACCAAGGTTGCTGTTGGGGAATTCAGGGATTGTGGCCTAGAGCAAGAAAATAAGTTTCAAGTAACTCCAAGAATCAGTTTGCACAGGAATGTTATATTTCCAAGGATTGTACCTATGAACTGATTCATTTTATTGCATTTATTAACAATTACAGACTTAAATGAATGTTTTCGATCGTACTGCCATTTATTTCCCTCTTAGGTTGCATGCACAATAGGATTAAATTCTACCTTTGTAGAATAATCTGCACGTGTACACCCTCTGGAGGCATAACGTCACTAAAAGCTACTTTGGAGCGAGTCAACGTGTGTTTAAGCTTTAGACCACAAACACCAAATGGCCAAATATCAGCAAGTGAAAGGCAGCAAGTTGTCAGAAACGTCTGTAAAGATCTTGAAATATATTATTCAACAGAAAGTGAACTATAATTAGCAGTTTAAGCACTGAACCCTCTTGTATCAGTGCATTGGAGGGACTGGGGATGCTATGGATGTGGGCAATAGAGTGTGCCTTTGATTGCCTGTAATGGGGTGGTGGTTTGTTCTGGCAGGTGCAGGAAGGGCTGGCAGGGAACCTTCTGTGATGAGTGCGAGAAACATTCGGCTTGTCAACATGGCACCTGCGAGCAGCCCGGGCAGTGCAACTGCAAAGAAGGCTGGGGAGGACTCCTCTGTGACCAGGGTAAGGTATCAGTCCCCTTTGCCTCTATGCCCCACCACACTGGAACACATGGGGAAAGCATGGACGTGTGCAGCACTGCACCCGCATGCTACTGTACACTTAGGAGGGATCTGTAATGCATGTGCGCAACTTCCAGTGAATGCTGATGTTACGATTAGTAGTGTATCGTAGTTGTGTTTGAAAACCCACAGTAGAGTAGCACCACAGCTGTCTAGCTTCTCTTGTGTGAAACGCCCTCTGACGTGCCCTGCTGGTGTGTCCGAGCAGATCTGAACTACTGCACCCACCACAAGCCCTGTCGCAACGGAGCTACCTGCATGAACACGGGGCAGGGAAGCTACACCTGCGCCTGCCAGCCAGGGTTCACAGGGGTGGACTGCGAGCTGGAGGTCAGGGAGTGTGACAGCAAGCCCTGCCGGAATGGAGGGAGTTGCATGGTAAGCCCCGGAGGATTCCAGTTTCCCACGGCAACAGCACAAACAGAATTTCCTGTTTTTGTTTTTCGTTCATCTGCGCGAACCTTTTTCCGCCGATGTGAAAGAATGTAAGCGAGTGACCTCCTGCCACGGCATCGCCTCGCTGCACAGGCGCCCCTGTCAAGTGATGCGGCCCCTTCATTTAAACACGATTTCACGGGCATATCCCAAATAGGGCAATGACAGTTGATAAACTGTGAGCCTGCGTAGGATGTTTCACCGTGGGGAAGGGGTTATTCTTAATGGCCGCCTGATTGTTTTCCAGAACCTAGAGAATGGCTACGCGTGCGTGTGCCCTCCAAGGTTCGAGGGGCCGCACTGTGAGCACAGCCTGCTGACCTGTGCCGACTCACCCTGCTTCCACAATGGGAAGTGCCATGAGAAGGACAATGGGAGGAGATACGTCTGTGAGTGCCCCCCTGGATTCACTGGGCTCAACTGTGAGAAGAAAGTGGACAAGTGCACGTCTCTCCCATGTGCCAATGGTACGCAACAAATTCCTCTCCCAGGACATTCTGACAATGGTATTAAATAGAAGCTCTGACCCATTGTCTACAGTTTAAACAATTGCTGGTTTCCAGGCTGTACAATTGCTTCTGCTTGTAGTGAAGACAAGACTATTTCAGCTGTGCTCAGCCTTAAAAGCTGCAGCATTATTGAAATTTGCTACCTGTTTTTCCCCAAAAACAAGAAATGGGTCTGAACCAATTATTCCTGATGACTAACCCTAGAATTAATATCCAAAAAATGCTAGTATGTGGCATTGTTGTTTACTTGTTTAGTTTTTATTTACCATTCTTTATCTAATGGCAACTTGTGTTACTTCTCTGTGTTACTGTTGCTGTTCATTATTCCTCCATATTTATGCACGACAATTTCTAATTAGGGTCTCTACGGAAACAAATGCATAAGCATTCTGTTCTGTTTTAAATGAGATCCCTTGGCATTTCTAATGCTGTTGGTTGTGTTGTGTTGGTCATGCAATGGACTGACTAACATATCTATGTGTGTGTGATATCTATGGTTTCCCCTGCTTAGGCGGCCGCTGCATTCTCCATGGAAACATGCGCATGTGCCACTGTCGGACCGGCTTCACGGGTCAGCACTGCGAGATCAACATCAACGAGTGCGCCCAGAACCCCTGCGCCAACGGCGCCACCTGCGTGGACCGCTTCAACGACTTCAGCTGCGTGTGCCCCCCGGCCTTCACCGGCCGCAAGTGCGACACGCCCCTGGACGTCTGCGCCACCCAGCCCTGCCTCCACGGGGGGACCTGCGCCGCCGGGGGCCGCGGGGACCGGTCCTTCACCTGCGCCTGCCCCGCCCACTACACCGGCCCCCTCTGCCAGTTCTACAACGTGCCTTTGCCCGTCACCCCCAGCCCCACTTCCGGCGGCAAGCCCAGCGACACCTTCCACTGGGCGGCCGTGTCCCTGGGCGTGGGCCTGGTGGTCCTGATCATGCTCCTCTGCATGGTGGCCACCGTCCTCCGTTACATGCACCGGCAGAGGAGTCAGGAGGAGCAGGACTCGGAGACCATGAACAACCTGTCCGACTTCCAGAAGGACAACCTGATACCTGCCTCGCAGCTGAAGAACACCAACAAGAAGGTTGACTTGGAGGTGGATTGTGCGCTAGAAAAAACCAACTACAAACACAACAACTACCACTTGGACTACAAATCCTCCAAGGACTTCAAAGATGATCCATCTCAAGAGGACAAAAATCCCAACTGTGAAAAATGTTTAGAAGAGAAAATACCACTGAGTAGAATGTACAGGTAAGGGGGACAATTTTCTACAAGATTTTTCAATCAGGTTGCTTACTGGATGTAAAACTTAGACTTCACAAGGGAAATATGTTTGGTGCATACGTTGTATTATATAGCTTACATTCCCGTGACTTATCATGATGACTGAATGAGCGGAATTACCTTGTAATATTATCTGTGCCGCGCTGGCTGTGACACAGACTCACACGCACTTACGCATTTGACCTCAGTGACGCAGATTTAGAGAGCACTGGTGCTGGTAGGATCATCAGCCAACCAAATCTTCCACACGGCATTTAGCCCCTTAAACTCTAACCTGTGTTTATGCTTATATGCATAATGTTTTCTTCTCTAATTGTCTCACTTTCTTCAAAATACCGATTCGCCCGATCATTTGCCATTCCCGATTGGGCCTTTCTTTTAAATGGTCAGCTTTTCTAGGAAGCATATCATATTCCCCTGAGTTGTTTGAGTGGTGAATTTGACAACTGTTGAAGTGTGGATGAGCTTGTTTTGTTCGCATTGGTGGACTGCATGTGGTGTTTTTCTGTGTTTTAATGTTAAAAACCTTGTGATTTGTGTTTGCAGTGAAAAGCCAGAGTGTAGGATATCAACGATATGCTCCCCAAGAGATTCAATGTACCAGTCTGTGTTTGTAATAGCAGAGGAGAGGAATGAGTGTGTCATAGCAACTGAGGTAAACACTGATTTTCTTTACATTTTGCCTGTTGTCTGCATGCTTAAACCTGTGGTATTTAACACTGTCTCATTTACAGGAAACAGCAATCATGCATTCTGTCCTTGCAGCATTTTTGGTGGAACAATGAATATTCATGGATATAATGATAATTTATTTATGTAAATCTACAGGCAACTCAAAAATGAGACCAGACAATTTAATAAATTAAATAGAAATGCTATGAGTTTTTAAAAACTCTGAAGCAGTTGTATTCTTAAGGGCTTTTTTTCTTAGTTGTAATAATGTGTAACAATAGAAATAGAAATGAAAACATTTTAAAAAACAATGTTTTATGTAGGCTAGGTATTCATGGACATGTGCATTTCTGAATAACGTAAGCTTAGCAACCTTTGATTTCTCTTAATTTGTCTTTGTCCTGTGATTGAACTCAGTGGTACTGAAAGGAATTCATAAAGTCACGATTGTAATAATAAAAACAAGGATATGAAAGCATAGCCAGTATAGAGAAATAACATTTATAATAACCAGCTATAATAACCAGTATATTTTTTGTTATCATGGGATGCAAGGGTTTCCTTATTCTTATCAGTTATCTTGAATCTCACACATTTCCCTTTCCGCTTTTCTAGGTATAAACTGTGGAAGATATGAAAAAAAAAAAACACTACCAAGGAGGAATATCTTCTGGACTGTTTACAAATATAAAAAGAGACTGGGATTTATTTAAATGGAAATGCTGCTCTTTAAAACTTGATAACTGGAGGGAGCAGTTATCTGCTCTGCGAATGCAATAGGACTTGACCTTTGACCAGGAGTTAGAATGTTCACGAGTGACTAAATCGTGGGTCAGACGCAAGACGTCTTGGACATTTCGCCTCGGGTGGTCATGTGACGGACCCACGGCGATGGGAAGCGACAGGATAACTGCGCACCTACGACAGCGAGCAGATGCCCCGCAAAGCTAAACGAGTTTCCCTCAGAAGATGCCCCGCCTTGGCGTGACGACCAGCGAAACACCGAGCAAGCGACAGCTTACAATACTGTGGGAGGATCTGACCAAGTCTAGTCACCTCCCAGTGCTATGCAAGAATAAAAGGGAAATGAGTTGAATTCTCCAATTTGGGACAAAAAAAAAACTAACTAAACATTTCTTGAAGAAAAAAAAACATACTGGAGACGGTTCATTTTTAGGAGAATGTCTAAGATGCATGTCGACTGTGTAAAATGACTTTTGTTTTTTCCAAACGTTGATAAAGATTGTATGCTGCCCAAATCACAGAGCCTTAAAAATGGGTTTAAGAGCTAAATTGGTGCCCCACTCGTCTTGGATCCTTTGCACAACCGAAATGAAAGGGATTCTTTTTATTCAAAAGGGATTTCGAGAGAAAACCACGGGACCACAATACACAGTGCAGTGCCAGTGGAATTCAAGACTAAGTACAATTACTTATTATGCAACACTGCCCATAAATAAAGACAAAGAAGAAGAGTTAAAAGTGACTATCATACCACGGACTGCCTATAATTAGTACTGAAATTACAGAACCAATAATGTTATTTTTTAAGATTAGCATTTCACTAGTTAATTTAAATATTATGAAGCACTGATCTTTCTATGTTTTATAAAATTATTTTGTATATAATGTATATTTATAAGGGAAAAATGTCTGAAGTGTACATGTTATTCCTTCAAACTGTTTTTAATTTGATGTCTGCAAAAAAATGAATTTATTTTTGTTTTTTGTTTTGATTTTTTTAAACAATGAAAACATTCCTGGTACACTGTTGTTTGTTGGTCTTATTAAATGTTGAGAATGATCAGATAACTGGAGACTGATCGCTTTATCTAGCTTTTGGAAATGGTAAAGGTTCCTTCAGTTAAATCTTATTTTCTGGAGAAGTGGCTTACTGGATACATGGATACAATTTTTCACTTGTCACTTACAGTACAGTAATCACAACCTATGCTGTGGCTGTTCTATCAAAACCATGTGCTCACAATCATACAGAGGTCAGTTTTTTGTCTTTGTGGGAAGAGATAAGGGTTTGTAGAAATACATAATATTTCCTAAATATCTGTATCAATCAAAGTAATCTTACTAAATAATGCCCACAGAAAACAGCTATGATACACTGAAAGTGCATAACACATTCAACTGAAACTAGTATGAATTATAATCCATTTTTAATATTAATGGAAAAGGATTGGGATCACTGTTATTTGAGACTGTGCACCATACACAGAAATAACCTTCAGTGCATTCGATAATTGACCATTTAAAAACAAACTGCCAAAAATCTAGTCCTGCTAACCAGGTTGCATGGGGGATGCTAACATGAATCAATCAAAATGACAGAAATCATGGCTTCTTGAGCTATGCCAAGCTTTTAACACTGTCAACGAACACTTGTCCACGGCAGTCAATGTTAGTGCTCGGTTACTGAGAGGCAATATCCCACCCCTACATTGTCAAGCCCCTCCCACCTCCCCTCCTGTCCATGTACTTTTAAATTAGCTTGAAATTTTAATCCGTTTCCTTGGATACCGGCCCCTTAAGCTGGAATTCTGAAACAAAAACAACCAAGGAGCAAATGATGGAAAAAAGCATCTACTTAACAAAGCCAAGCAGATGCTGTGGGGTGTGACCCCACAGTACGATGAAAACCAGCATATGCCTCCCCTCCAAGTGAGCATGAACTGGAGAACAAGGCCCCAATAAAACACTCCGAGAGACCAGCACCAAGCCCCCAGACACCATTCAGGGTTAGAGTCAACATCACAGCCAAGCGCTCTCTCCCTCTGCATACGACAAAGACACTAGGAGCTCTCCAATGACAGACACAGATGGGGTTTTGAGGTTAATTCAAGGCATCTGCTTACTGTAAGAATCTATCCCACAATCCAGATTTTTATTCTTGAAATTGACTTTTTTTTTTTATTTCCCACTATCGTTATGATCCAGACTTCTTCAATGCTCTTGTTATGTTTCTTTAGTTAAGAAAAAAAAAACTAATAACTCACTTCATACAAAAAGTAATGTGGTGGTTACCGGATTGTTTACCTCACACATGCTTGAAATTGGGCGTTACCTATAACAGGCTCACAAATATCGCAGGGGTCTTTGTTTAAAAACTTCACAACAACACGATCCAAGGAGCTCGGGTTAGCATCGCCTACCCAGCTTGCCAAAAATACCACCTCAGTGTGTACAGTGCTACAAAGAGACATCTCTGGTACTTTTGGAACACATTCTAGAGAAATCAAGGCCTGATTGCACCATTGACTACCCTCATATATACAACCATTTTCATTTTGAAAGTCGGTGAATGCTCATCACAAAACAACTGGCACACACACAAAAAATCGACCAGCACAATACCCCTGAGCATATAATAGACTGCCAGAAAGACCTGCACCCATGCACGTGCTGTGGTTTAAAATGAACACCCTTTAGAATTGATATACCCTTCATGTTGTGCTGTGCAGGCTTTCCACAGATTGGAATGCAAAGTCATTGTCTATCTAGTCAGGGACCATGAATTGTGTGCTTAATTGTGCATAATTTTTTACTTGTTCTTGTATTTAATTTATTGTTGCATAATGATCGTGTCCATGTCCATATCCTTTACATCCCAGACAGAGGATACATACGTGCACCAAATATATACACGCAACCAAAAGGAAGATAAAAGATAAGATATGTAAAGATGTTTTCTACTTACATGCAAATTAACTCAAAATGACTTTTGAATTTAGAGTCTGTAACAATATATGGAACACTGCACTTCTCTAATGTGCAGTAAGAACAAGCCTAATGAGGTCCTGGTCATTAAGCAGTTAACTGACAGCAGGGTGGAACCTCAGAAATTATGTTGCGCATATAAACATGCTATTTTAAAAATTAAAACTGAAATTAATTAATGAGCGAATCTAACACTTGGAGCTGATCACCATCAAATGTGCTAACCAAGGGAATCCAAGTTTTTTTTTTACCAGTCACAGTTGGAGAGAAAAAAAAGACAAACAGTATAAACATATTTTGTGTTTCATCCAGCACCAGGCTAAAACACTGTTATGTTACAATCAGTCATCTGGTAAAAACCTTTGAGTTGCAACCTGCACTGCTACCACAGCAGTGGGTCATCTGCATTCTGGCCCATTCTCTGGCCTTTGGGTTTCAATCATACAGCCAAGCATTTCATTGTATTATAATCACAGCATCCTGTTTGTTACCAAGTGACATCATTTCCTACTTCCTGTCTGATTAAAATGCACAGGGCACTGGCCAACTGTTTCTCACGCATCTCTGTTACAAACTGTGTTCTTGTAGATGCTTCACATAAAGGAAATTCACACACAACAAACAAGGAGTAAATTTTCTTAATATGAATCCTTCTCTTCTTTTTTAAAACCTGCAAATTATGGTATATCCTCCCTTGGGAAAGATAAAATGTACAAGTACATGAATATAAACACTGCTAATCTCAATATTTTCAGGACAAATTACAAACAGATGGGAGAATGTTAATCATCAAACTCCAATGAAACACTCAGCAAAAATTGGAAATTACATTATTCTATGGGGATTCAACAAATGCCTGTGATTTATGTTTACACATTTTAAAACCCTTCTCATTTTCACATTTTTCTGAGGAAATGAAACAGCACTTTGTGAATGGAATAGTAATTTATGAGGGCTGACAGACAATACAGAATACAAAACAACATCATAGATGCCAGCAGAATATTCAGTGACAGTCCAGGATTTAGAAAATTCTTTCCCTTTGTAGTAATACAATTAATTAACACCAGGTGGCAGTAAATAACATTGTTTACCACAGAATATGCTAATATACATTTGTAAATTACTTTCATGTTATGATCGATCTGTAATAAAAGGGACAGATATATTTACTGTCATTTCCCTCATTCATTTTAGAAAACTCCAATTTCTTATTTTCTATATAGAATTTATATAAATCTTCAATTCACAAAAGTACTAAACTATTAAGTAATTTAGTATTTCATGCAAAAACCCATTAAAATTATCAATTATAGCTGATGTCTTTCAGATAGAAGTGTCACAAAAGATATCAGAAATTTGTTTTAAAGCCAGAAATAGGTATGTTTGTTCATACGTTTCTTATAAGATCATATCAAATTTTGCAGAAATGAATAAATCAAGAATGACAGTGGGATAGGGTATGAAAAAGTCAAAGTTTGGAAAGGATAGCCGTAGAATCAATACGCAAGGCATGCGGGTCACAGGAAATAGGCTCTGCTATAGTGGTGTGTGTATTTTACTGAGATCTAAACACGTTTCCAGGTATTTCCAGCCCCAGAACCTGTATAGCTTTTGTTCTGCATCGGTCACATTCCCTTACTTAAATGCACAGCAAAGGAGTCCCGTTTGACAGGTTGTTTTTGGATCAGGTGGCTGTGGCTTTCAAGTGGAGTGCCTTGCATGTTGTTGTTGCAGGTCAACCGTGCTGAGACAATACTGATAATGCTCCTCTCGTTGGTGCTGGTCAAACGTGTGCATCTAAACGGGAAAATCTGCCTGAGCATGAAGGACAGTGCTGAGTTTCAAAGCGAAAGCAATGTAAAATACAGTTTGTTTTTTCAAGGGAACGATTCATCAGCCTTGCTCCAGGGTGCATTCGTCAGATGCAGTGCATGCTTGGTCAAAACCATAACATGATTGTTCTTGCCGAAGGTCACAGAAGGAAGGAGGTAAATAGGCTTCTCAAACTGTCACTCCTTGATGACCAGGCATGATAGCAGCTTACAGAGCAGTGCTAAAGGTATACCTGTGCAAGGTACAGACATTTAAGGAGCTTACGAGTGCCTGTATCTCATGATTCCAGCTAATGCCTCTATTTATAGATAATCTAGTATTAACTGCAGGAGAAGCGCTGTTAAAACTCAAGGATATACTGACAGTGTTGATGCTCTTTTCAAAATGCGCTAGAAAACAATACTGTTATTGTTTTTTTTTCCCCCATCTACAAAATCCCGAAATATTATGGTGGATGTGGAATGGCTTGACGTGCTGAACCAAACATGCTAGCACAGGTATATAAAATCAGACCGTTGAGGCTGATCACAAGGGTCTGTACATCAGGAATACACTCTAGGCTCCCTTGTGGAGTAAATGGATTAACAGTCTGCTGCATGCCAGGACTACTACAAACACTCACATTGGACACTAGAGCAGCATCTCTTGACGTCATGGCCAATCTATATGGGACGACACAGCGTGTTTCAACAGCACATGAGTGGGCATTCCCTTGTTCTTGCAGCATACACGGGCAAAATAGAAACAGTTGTCTTCAGCTGATGTGACAAACATTCTTCTGGCAGATAATATCAGGAAGTTGATTCTGTTAAAAATTAAAAACATCAGGACTGAATACGGTCCATAATTTGCGCATTTTATTAATCAGCGGTCATGAGGAAAAGTTCAGGGATCAACCCGACTGCAGGTCTTAGTGAAGAAAGTTTACTTGATAATTACATTACATTACATTACAGGCATTTGGCAGACGCTCTTATCCAGAGCGACGATAATGCTGAAGCATTGCTGGAATCGAGTGCCTTGGAAGAAACATAAATAGGACTCCCTGATATGTAAACACAATTGTTGCTCTGGATACAGGCATGTATTTCTATCTATCCACTACCCATTATCTATACCCGCTTATCCTGGTCAGGGTCGCAGGGGGGGCTGGAGCCGATCCCTGCATGCATTGGGCGAGAGGCAGAAATACAACCTAGACAGGTCGCCCAACATGTATTTACATTTGTAGTTTAATATGTCACGTAATCGATGGACATAATACTCAGTAAAGAACCCGACGAAATAATAGGCTATATATTTCCAAGTGCCTGGCAAAATCCGTATTTTGTTGTTGTCACTTTCACATCGCTTAATTATGAATCGTATTCATTTTGGTCGGCCTATTCCAATGCTGAAAACACAGACCAATTAGCCTACCTCAGAACATAACACAGTAGAAGACAGCTAACCGCGCCGTGAGGCAAATGGATGCACCTCCCTAAAAAGATGTATCGCCCTTATGGAGCTAATGATAGGATTCAAAGCCATTCAGAACTCGAATTCTTTTGATTTACATCTCTGTTTTCCAATCACTACGAAAAGAGGCGTATTTAGCTAGCTGTCTACACAAATAAGAACGTTATTATTTTTTTTATTTTTTTTAATAACGGTAACGGACAAGTCTCTCATTGGACATATTGCGTCTCAATCCTATTTTTTTCGGTGATGCCATTGGTCTACAACAAGCTGGCCTGATTTGCTTACCACAACAAAAACACGTGCCTCTGCATTTGGACTATAAATACGTTCACGGTCAGGTCGTTACAGCTTTCACATTTTGCTTAATTTTGCTTATGGTTCGTGCGAAGTACGGCACCCATCCTTTGAGGTTAATCGAACATACTACTTCAAAGTCGACGTACTAATGTTTTTACAGTCAGATAATAGTTATTTAGGCTACCCAATTTTTTTCAATAAGAAAAAACCAAAAGACAAACGAGAATACAAATGGTAAGATTGTTGTATTAAAGAAACTTGGATAGAAAATGTTTTAAAGACAGAAAATGCGACAATACCACGTATCGGTATGCATGATACAGGACAAAAGAGAACGCGAAATTACAGCGGAAAAACTGCATTGCGGTTTCGCTTAAATACCATAGAATATAACTATTCTGGAAAAACCTGCTCCTTGACAGTAGGAATCAACCTATAGCACTTTAAATGACCGTAATCTTCGTTCATAAGTATGAACAAAACAACAACTCAAGACATAATGGCTGAGAAAACCAGTTTATGGATATTTGGCTACGGTTCCTTGGTCTGGAAACCGGATTTCAAATTCAAAATGAGCGAAATTGGGTACATCCAGGGTTACAAGAGACGGTTCTGGCACGGCGACAATTTCCACAGGGGAAATAAGGATATGGTAAGACTCATGGCGCTTGTCATTTGGTGCATCTTAGGTAGCAAGCCTGCGAAAATGTACGATGTATGCACTCATGTATTTCATAGCTAGTAAATGTTGACTTTCCTGCTGTTGACGACATGAGTATTATGAATTTTATTGCGTAGGCTATCAATGGGATTACAGACAAGGGAAGCAACAAATCAATCTCCTAGCTTTCCAACGTGTATTGTATTGACTGCATTGCCTAATAAACTTCACCGGTTTTCTTTCCTTTATTTAGCCTGGCAGAGTGGTGACTCTTGTGGAAGATAAAGACGTAAGTCCTATTTATGCTTCCTGTAAATATATAAATAACTGAGCTGACAGGTTTAGGCACCTCAATAAGTGGCTCTGCCTTTTTTCAGTGGCATGTTTTACATCTTGCTATATAACCTAGGAGTAAAATGGTAGCGAAAAGTACCCTTTATAGCCTAGCTTCATATTTCACTCGAGCCATTTAGAAATGTTTCGTAATAAAACCATTTAAACACAGCAGCAACTG
This sequence comes from Anguilla rostrata, assembly GCF_018555375.3. Taxonomy (NCBI): domain Eukaryota; kingdom Metazoa; phylum Chordata; class Actinopteri; order Anguilliformes; family Anguillidae; genus Anguilla; species Anguilla rostrata. The sequence continues at coordinate 18,541,470 of NC_057933.1, read as the reverse complement.
GAAGTGTTTATTTGGACTTTTATGTCTGCATTTTTGTTGATAATGGCTTTTGTCATTTTTATTGCAAAAAATGCTATTTCTTGGGTTAAATTCACACAGACTGACTCCTCTGTACAATTTGTAGGCGTGTACTTGGGGTGTGGCTTACGAAGTTAATGGCTCCGAGATTGAAGAGTGCCTAAAGTACCTGAACATGAGGGAGGCCGTGTTGGGTGGGTACATCACCCGGGCTGTAGAGTTCTTCCCCCGGGAGGAGTGCCACCTGCCACACCTGGCCCTGGTCTACATCGCCACCTGTGACAACCCCATCTACCTGGGGCCCGCCAGTCCGGAGGAGATCGCGGCCCAGATCGCCATCTGCAGGGGCAAGACCGGCCATAACATTGAGTACCTGCTCCGCCTGGTAGAGTTCATGAGGTCATACTGTCCTGAAGTTGAGGATGAACACCTGTTTGCCATTGAGGCTGCCACCCTATCACTGATGCCTTACCTGTTGGGATCCAAGCAGGCCATGTCTGCTTTTGCATCAGCCTGAATGTACACTAAATTTAAATGACACATTACTCCAAAACATAAACAGTCATATAAGTCACTGTATTGTGTTTCTGTTATTAGCCACATTTTGTGTCCTTATGCATGTAATAGTAATACAGAACTAATTAGGTACACAACTGTAGACACAACAGTGTTCTATGTTTACCCGAATTGTGCAATAGTAATTACATCCTTTTCCCATCAAATTAGTTAGACGTGTTATATGCAGGTCCTGGAATTGACGTGGTGCCAACTGCAGGTTGCTATATGGATTTATGTTTACATGAATTATCAATACTGTGTGGTGAATGGTAATCTCTTCATTCCTTATCTTGGTGCAGAGTACACATGAATGAATGGGCAGTGGTAATACCTCTAGCATGTATGTTTGTATGTATGATGGTATACATAGTGATGCTGTTCGACAGCTGTCCTTTGTCCTATATTATCTTTGTGGATATTTGTCCTTTGTTGGAAAAGAAAATATTTATTTCTTATTTAATCTCTATTTTTTCATGCACAACATGCTTCAATAAAGTATACATTTTAATTAAGGCCTCTTTCATATCTCTGCACGTGTTGAAAGCTGCTTAAAAGACAAGGGGTTTTTTGTCTATGATTTTTTCAGGGTGGTATAGAGGCTCCTGCATTTACTTGGAAGTGAGGAGGAAATATTACCATAAAGATGACCAACTTGAAACTTGTAAAATATTCTTGAGATAATGTTGCTGATGATTCCCACCCGTTGATGTGATTAATTGAAAATAAAAAAAATAGAAAATTAAATTAGAAATAGGATATAAAAATTCCCAGTACATTCATTTACAAGAAGACTCAACATAGTACTAATTTGGTTGTATAAAGAATGCAAAGCTTTGTGGAACACTATGCATAAATCATTTGCATTAACTTATAGTTGTCATGTATTTGGTGTATTCTGTAAAGCAAATCCTACTCAACCACAGCTTCATTTTGCAGCCAATGCAATGCAAATTCTAAAACTGCCATTTAAATTTTTAATTTTTGAAGTAAGTATATTGAAAGTCAATCATTTATTCGAACCACTAATGTTCATAGCAAACTAACCTAATCGTATTTGTGGGGAGAGGCAGCATGTCCCCTGTACCACTGTCAGGCCCAACTAAGTGCACTAGGTCAAAATATATAGTATAATGTTAGGACTGTCAAGATGCACAGAACATGAGTCTAGAATGGTTTAATTAGTGTGTTGTTGTAAACTGATACCATCTACTGAGCCATGTACTAATTTTGTCTCAAGCATTAAAAAGATACAATTTTTTCTCTTTGATGAGAACTCATAGCAGGAGAGCTTTCCATTTTTCTTTTGTCTGAATAATATCAATGTTTATGACTTTCACAACATTACCCTGAAAATGAGGGAATATAGGATAATTGGGCCTGTTGACACATGAGAACTGCCCTTGACATTTCTGTATTGATAAGAGAATGTTAAGGCACCAGTGCACAAACTTGCAGGAGACCTCAGCTGCTGAACGTACTGTCCTGAAGAGCACACTGCTTTTATGTCATGAGTGTTGTGCGTAACATGGATGGGCAGAGGCAGTCCCCCTCAGAGGGAACTTTGGTCACGTTGCTCGAGCACACGCATGGCCAGCCGTAGTGGTCTCCCATGTGATAACGTGCATACCTCACAGGGGCCATGCGCTTGAGAAAAACGCATTCAGGATTCCAAGAAAACCGTTCTGAACTGGGTGAAGGTTCACAGATGTTAAAAAAAGCATTTAGCAGAGGCACTGGGGAGAAAAAAAAAGAGACAGCATAAAGAACCTGTGGTGCCCTGTTAACTGAAGAAATTAAACAACTAAACAATCAACACAATCAATTTACTGGCACTGGAATGTATTATTCGTCTTCTCTAGAATATCTCTGTCATTTGAGACAAGTGAATTCTGTCATACTACCCGTATTTTAATTACCCATTAAAATAACTCCGTGTTCTGCATGTACAATGAGAAACAACTTTAAACAACCGCAAATATACTATTGCATAGATGATTCTTGTCATCCCTTGTCTTTCTCACTACCCATGAAACAAGCGTTTCAGCTACTGTTAGAACCACTTCCTGAGCAATATGCATGATGTCAAGCCCACAGTCATCTCCTTGGGTTGCTCCACCTATTTCAGAAAAGGTTATTATTTGCATGGCTACCCACATTTTTTAGAGGTCCTTAATGTTTCTTCTCCTCAAAAACTCAGGGCACAGTATTTTCAAATGACCAATCAAGTAACAAAATACATCCATGTAAATCTACAATACAGCCCTACTCTTTCTGAATATGACTAATCACACAGGATGACTATCTGCCAATTTCTGGATTGCTGGGAGATATTGTACTGTACCAAATATTCTGTTTTGTTTTTACCTGTTACATTTAATGACTAGGACTAGGTATTCTTTTCTGTTGTTTAAATGTGGTTGTGATTCTGACATGTAATGTAGCCAAGATAATGTGTATGTTTGCATTGGCCAGCTCTCTCATGTTGGCCATACATTTGGCATGTATACATTTCCATGTAAATGACCTTGTAGGCTACAACTTTGAAAGGGTTGATATAGTGCATACAGGAGTTGGGAGAGGGGGACGGGGGGGACACAAGGCATACAGTTTCAGAACTGTGCTGTAGTAAATAAGGGTTGTGAAATAATCTGGTAGTACAGGGACTTCTTTGCTAAATATAGATTATTTGGAAGAGTAACATGTAGCTGGCTACAAACTGGTTAGGCAGGACTGAACTAGTGGAGAGCAGTTGTCCACGTACAAAAAATGTGAATGTCCCGAAAATTACAAGAGTATTTGGGTGAAATTACTTCTGGAAAATGAGTAGCTTTAATGAAAGAATTAATGAAATAACATCAGATGAAAAAATTAGATCATGGTTCATGGTATTAAAAAGGTATACCAGGAACAAAACATTAATACTGGGTGACTTGGGAATAGTGTACTTCTAATAGTAAAAATTAGTACACAATCAATATGAAAATGCATTTCACTGTACTTAAAAATGTCACTTGAAGATAGGAATTTTTTTCTCAGATTAAATGAAATGGACTAAACACAGATGTCAGAAATCAAACTGCAAGGCACCCCAAAGATCAGCATTTTGTTTACATAATTACATATTTCCTTTCTTTAAATTTTGACATTTCAACAGTCATTTGCATGAGCAATTTATATTCAACAATTTGTTTTAAATAGAAAATTTAGAGCCATGATATGCCTCATGCCTTCTTTTTTCCTGACCGGAAAGCAGACAGACTGCCCACCTTTCATATTGTTTGCTTTGTTCAGACAGGTAGAAAGTAGAGAAGGTAACAGAGAAGTGATCACAGCAGAGAAGGTGCCATCCTCTGCCCACACAAGGGGACTTCTATATTGGATACGGAGAGCAAATTTCCCATTCTTGAACCTTATCTACGCATGCTATTTTGGGGATAACATCAACAGAATTACATTTAGAAAAACAATTGTTTTCATATGAGACCATTAAGTAACCAAATAGCAGACTGTTCTTTAACACGATGGTCTGAACTAGTGGTGTGCAGTTTGAGAATGATTCGACTTGAATGACTCTTTTTACTGACTCAGGGGAAATGATTTGTTTTCTCAGTTGAGTCGTTCATTTTCATGAGTGAACAAATGGGCATTACTCTAGGCTACGGAACAAAATCACAGCTCTTTTGGGGCTTGAGAATAACAACTCTTTTGAATTCTTCTAATTGGGTACATTATCTAATTGTGTTTGTGTATCAGAACGATGCATTGCAATAGTGTAGCATTCATGGGCCAATTTTATTTATCACACCAAAGAACAACTGTCTCCACTCCACTGAACGAGTGAGTCGTGTCTGAATGAATCTTTCACAAACAGTAAAGCCACCTCTGAACGAGAGATTTCAAGGAAGCTACTCTCAATTTTTGTTTTTCATGGGTTGTATAAATGCATCAATTGAATTTCTGATTGTTTTTTTGCATGTATGGTTGAATTCTGGTTTCAGTGTTACACAATTATCACTTCATGTCCCTGCTCTGCATTTGCAAAAACAATATAGTTGTCATCAGGTAGTGAATTGCGTCATCTTCTAAGATACCAGTCAGTGCCACAACATGTGTACAATCTTCAGACAAACAAATGGAGGCTGGGTGGAGCATTATGGCTTAGCGAGTTAGCCTCCAGCCTTGCCCGGAGTGTTGAGTTGGGTGTGGGTACTGCCAAGCGTGAAACACACACAGCGAAGGAGTGGACTGCAGAGAGCTGCTAGGGGGTGATCACTGGGATATCTTAAGCAGGGAGACAAGGGGAAACAGCAAGGTTACTGACTGGCTGTCACTGACTGGCTATAAGAGCCATGGTTACAGAACCGAGCTCAAGTATAGGATTAAAATTCAGCTGCTGTTAGAATCAGTTGCTGGGAAAAAAAACATTGTCTTGAGTGAACATGTTGCTTCACAATGAGAGGGAGTAAAAGGAGGAGCAGGAGTTAGAGTCCTTTTAGACAGCTCTTTTGCTCCTAGAAAATGGTCTCTGTCCCAATTTCTCTATCCCCACACAGTCCCTGCTTGCCTCCCTTGCCTGCCTTTTGCTCATCATGTCTTCCTCTTCACTACTGTCCACCGTTTCTTCTTTACTGTCTCCTTTCCACCTGCCTTCTGCCTCTCCATACCTTACCCTCTCTCTGTCTCTCCTCCCTCCTCCTCTTGGTGGTCTGTTCATCCTTCCTCTTCTTACTGTCCCTTTTTCTCCTCCCTCAGCTGAATTTTCAGGAACATAAACAGCCTTGTAAGTATCAACAGTTGACTCCTTAGGCTGTCCAGACCGCCCGCATGGGGAAGAGCCTGTCTCTCTCAGAGGAGAACATGGCCATAGCATAGCTATAGTTTCTGCCCCAGGGGTCAGCGCAGCCCACAGCAAAAACGGCTGCTGGGATCACATTACTCAAGGCCTGGCTGTCACTTCGTAGCATGGGCCCTATCCTGTTTCCCTCTGCCTGATTGATGTTAGAAAGCCTTGCTCAGGGGCAGCTTCATTTATAAAAGTTGCCGATATCACATGACTGAAATTACAGTCAGTTTCCTTCCTTTTTTCTAGTTTTCATGGTACTCTCAGTCTCTCTCATGTCACTACTGTTTGATGAAGGGCTTCTAGGGACACGCATACACACTTACACACACACGTATACATGCACGAATGCACATGCAGACATTCATGCATGCACAGATATGGAAACAAACGCATATACTGTATGTAGCTTGCGCTATCGCCCAAGGTGAGGTTGATGTCCAGCCCTCCAGGCTTCATGCACAGAGGGAAAACAAAGATGTAGGCCCTGCATGTGAAAGAGAGCTCAGCTGTGCGTGGCAGGCCGGGTTTGAAATGGTACTCTTTCCAGCCAGGCTATGGAAACTGGAGCTAATGAAAAACAGGAGACCTCACCTGCAAAATACAGCAGTGATATGAAGCAAACATTGTAGTTCAGGTGGATGCGGAGGGCTAAATAATTCACAATGTTAATGGAAAACCATAGGAGCAGATTTACAAATCCTCAACAGATTTGTGTATGCATCTGTTCAGTCCAGTTTACTGAGGACTCCAGAGGGTTCATAACCCAGTTCCTCCTGAAGTCCCACTCTGGTTCTGTCCACCCTGGCTTTGCTGCTCACCGGCTTTGGAAGTCTGCCGCCATGTCTCTTTGCTCCAAAATCTTGGATGACGCACCCAGTCTTATGTACCTGTGCTTCCAGTAAACTATGTATTGTTGGAGAGGTAGAGACAGAGAGATGAGGAAGAGAGCCGTAATCCAACAGGTATGACCTTTCATGCAGTTCCAGTGAGACACAGACGTCATTAGAGTGCTCATGTTCTTTCCATACACGTCAAGTAAAATTAAGACCATATACAGTATATGTATGTGTGTAGCTGTGTTTGTATGTACATAATTGGGCCCTTGAATGCAATCACAGTTCGTCACACTTCAAACATTTTATTTTAAGGATGGTATATTTGCTTGTTATATCTGACCCTTTATTACAGCCTTTTCTGTCCTTCATGCCTTAACAAACTGTTCTCCCATCTCTCCCTTGATCCGGATAGCTGGACCCGCAACAGTTCCTGCTTCCCTGCAAGTGTCGTCGAAAGTGTTTATTTTTCTGGTTATTTGACTGCAAATCCAATTTAACATTTTCCCTAGTGCTTATCCTAGTGCTGTTTATCGTCTGCCATGTCATCATTCACAAAGTGGCATAACAGCAATTTCAAAAATGGCAGGACATGTATGATTTTGTCATCTATGTTGTAAGCCGGTTTTGCATGTGTGCGGACTGCATTGGTCTCTAGAATACAAACAACGGTTTGGTGCAGGATGGTGCCTTCCTGTTGATCCTGTTGGCTCCTTTCTGTTTTTCTTTCCTGACTTCAGTTCAGCCACGATGATCAACAGATTAAATCACCTTATAAACTTTTTTTTTTTCTTCTTTCGGCTGTTTCCATTCGGGGTCGCCACAGCGGATCACCCTGATCCGCATATTTGATTTGGTATATGTTTTACGCCGAAGGCCCTTCCTGACTCAACCCTCCCATTTTATCCAGGCTTAGGACTGGCACTACGAATGCACTGACTTGTGCATCCCCAGTGGCTGGGTTTTGGGGCATTGGTCGGGATACGAACCCGGGAAATCACCTTATAAACACTCTCTGATAAATTAGTTTCAGGGACTTGAGTGTATCATAGTAAGTCAGAAAAGACTAAAAATGAATCAACCTGTGGCATGAATCAACCTGTGGTATAACATATTGTATAATTATTTCAATTGATTACATACATCCCAATTTCAAAAGTGCACATATAGTTATGGGTTTCTTTTTATGTTTAAAATATAAAGTCAATAAAAACATCTAAATCTAAAGGGGATGAAGACCTTTAATGACAGCATGTGTGTTTTGTATACACTACACCTCATTTTCCTCTGCTTCTGCTAAAAAAGTATGGCACAAGTCTTTCACCACGGTCTTTATCCCCATATGTTCCCAATCAGCTCCGCCAGCAAGTCAAACCGGTTTCTCTCCACACTGCTGGCAAGAGTATTCAGCACTGAGGGCAAGGTGTTCCCTTCTGATTCCGAGAAAACTCCATTATACCTTGGACTAGTAAAATGCACATATGCTCTGAATGAATGGAACTGTTAGGACTTTCACAAACAGTGAGAATAAAACAAACAGCTCTCATCTTGCAGCCAACGGGGCAACACTGTGTAGTCCCTACGCTTTGTCTGCAGGTCTACTAAGGTTAACTCCCAGGTCTGTAGCTTTCTCGAGGCCTGAAGCAGGAGGTGTTCCATTTGAAGTTTATGCTGATGTGTCTAAGTTTGCATGCTCGCTTGTTGCCAACTCTCATGCTTTGGCACGAGACACATGCTTTCAGGCTGTCTCATGCTTTCGTGCTACCCTAGGACATCTCACACCAAATACAAACACAACAGCTTAAAGCAAAGCCACTCCCTGACAAAACAAATTGTTTCCACACCACTGTGTCTTCATCAGAGATGATTCTGATGAAAACACAGTAGTGCCAAAAACACGTTAATTTTTATTTTGCACCATTAAACTGCTAATGTTTTATCTGTGTTCTCCAGATCTTTTCCTTCTGTAAACTATCGTATCATCATCCTTCATCTGAGAAACACGAGATTAGCCTTTTAGCTGGCCAATGCGTAGTGACCTCCTGGTTGATAGAAATTATAAATCAGCTCACTGGAGAAAATGGGAATGGCTCATGAATATTGTAGAAACTGTCAATTGGCTGTTTGCCTTCGACAGCACACCTTCCCCTCCAGGTCCACAATCTTAATCAACACCCCAACCCAATCCAACCCAGTTAATTAAATAAATTCACTCTTGCCAGCTGACTAAAGTTGGCAACACTGGGTTCCTCCTCAGTCCTAATATCAGCCACCTAATAAACTACATTAGGTGTATATGTGGTGAAATAGTCAAACTACTACAGAGATCATACCAGTTGAAAGTTCCCTCACATTGAGCAGTATTAAGCTCTGGCCTTGACTTGGTCAGACGTTGGCAGAATATATTCACACTGCAAACCAAATACAAGAGCATTTTAATGAGCACACAAAGCCCAATAATTTTTGATGAACAAATCAAGAAAAAGGTCAAAAGGTTGGCAGTGTAGTATCATGGGTAAGGAACTGGTCTTGTAACCTGAAGGCCACAAGTTTGATTTTCGGGTAGGACACTGCCGTTGTACCCTTGGGCAAGGTACTTAACCTGCATTGCTTCAGTATGTATTTAGCTGTATAAATGGATGCAATGTAAATGCTGTGTAGAATGTTGTGTAAGTCGCTCTGGATAAAAGCGTCAGCTAATGCCTGTAATGTAATGTAGGTTTGTTATTTACATTTCACATACATAATAAATAATGGTAATGAATTGTTCTAGTCAAAAACAAGGAGGTATAGTTCCAAACAAACAGTATTGAATACATTACGAACAGCATTGATTAATTTTTTTCATTCATTTTAGGTCTTGTGGCAATGTCAGGCGTATCTTCTTCTGCCGTGTAGAATCAAAACTTGTGGATATTTGTGGATATTCTTCAGCAAAAGCAAATGTTGCATTTTATAAATATATTACCAAATTTACATCTGATATTGGTCCGGCTTACTCTCGTGACACCTAAAAACAGATTTGCAAATCTATTCAAGGCCTTAAATTTAAAAAATTATTTTCAGGCACTTACTGAACAGACTGTATTTATGAATTATGTGACAGAAAGCAATCTTCCCACGCCGACACTGTTTAGTCACAGACTAGGCCTACACCCCGTCTGTTTCCTGTGACTCTCAGGTCCAGTTGCAATTGCTTCGGTGACAGTGCCAAACTAACCTATGAGGTCTTTGTTGCCAGCACAATGAACAGGAAGTAGAGATTTGCATTCTCCTCCAATATGGTAAAGAAAATCTAGAATGTAATCTGAGGGAACCGTGGTTCTCACAAAAGAGCCAATAAACCGTTTGTATCTGCCATGGGTGGATGAAGCTCCAGTGATTCATGCTTTACCACATGGAGAAATCCTGAAATTGTGCAACATTGGAACATACAACAGAAGTGTCTTCAGATGAAGGGAGACATAATGAAGTAGTCTTGCTTCTATGCAATTGCTGTACTCCACAAACAGAAGTCCATAACCTGGGTAACATACTTCCTGCCCTCAAGGCAGTGGCAGCATTATGCTGTGTGTATGACAAGATAAAATTTGAAAAGGTCAAGGGGGGTTGATATTTACTGAGCACTTTTCTGAGCACTGTACACACTCAGGCAAACACAAACATGCACATCCATGCAGGCCTACACTGACAAACCAGAATGCACACACACAGACAGGCATAGACAGCCATACGTGTTGCTACAAATAAACTAGAGCATGCAACAATGCTTCCTGTAATGCTACCCCAATGCACAGTGATTGGGTATTTACACTAGATAACCATAATGTTCAGAGTTTTAGATAATTTCTTTCCATAATTAATGTGGAATGGCAATCAACTTCAGGCAAATAAGGCTGCATTACTTAGTATACCCTTTTCTTAGAGGCAGGACACATTGCACAGCTAAAAGTCATATTGTAAACACCACAGAATTACCAGTATTTAATGTTTGGGATTACATGGATGAAAGACGTTTTGAATAATCTATCTCTTCCTCTTCCTCTCTCAAACAATTTTCCTTCCCCCTGCCGCTGAAATGTCTAATTACCCGCCATGAGCCCGACCCCCACTGCACCCTCTTTACAGTGTGGCAGTGCCAGTCCGGCTTTGGCCCCTTGCCAATCTGGAGCCAGCAAACACACACACGGCCACACAATACACTGCCCACAAAAGACAATGTAAAACCAAACCTCACTGGCACAAACATCGCACTGAGATGAATCCACAAAAGGCATCAGCATGTCAACTTACAGAAGATTTAAGAAAATGAATCGTAATAATGATACACAAAAAATAGATTCAGTTCAGTAATATTTCCTACTTAGATTCTCTTGTTACACCAGAAATACTACTATTGACACAGAAGTAGCAGGAGTAATAATTTATTGCACACGGAAACAACAGAGAAACATATAAACATACAAAGCTTGATCATCAATGTGTGCCATGAATAATGCTAAATGGGACAAAGAAATTGATTGTTTCACCTTTGAAGATGGCTGGATAGCTCACCTCCTGCACTCTGCCCAACACAGTATAATATCATCCTGGTCTGTTCAAACACCAGTCAAGACATCACCAATCAGGCCATTGTTTAAGGACATCCAATTATCAACAAACTAAACTTCTCCGACCAATTACCTCGAGATATTTACATTCAAATCTGCCCATGCTTGACACAGCTGAGTTGAAGCAACAAAGAGCTTTTGATCAAGGAAAGGTTTTAATTGAATCATTGACTCATTGAATGTTTTTTTATTTTATTTTATTTTATATATTGTAGGACTGATTGGTGAGGAGTACAGTGAACGAATGGATTAGTTTGTGAGCAGTAAGATATTTGTGTTTGATTAAAACTGAGTTGCTTATAAATTCCAGGCTTTGCAGTCTGTCATCAGACAGTGTAAACTGCAATCTGGCCCATTCTAATAAAATATAAAATAAATTATAATGATAGCAGTGATTACAGAACAAACATACACAATTACTCTAGTTGAGACTGCACACAATTCACCATTAAGTGGCAATGACCACTGCTTGTCTCCTGGGCAATGTGGATGATGCATAGGGCGATATTTTCCCATATGAAACAGAAATACAGAGTGACATCTAGTGGTGTGACCTAGTAGGAAACCATACGACAATCAAGTTCAGGTTTCATGCACTGTTCAACAAAACAGAACAGCACAGGGATCAGATAAAGCAAAAGAAAAGGTGGGTGATTTTATTTTTATTTTATTTTTTATTTAACCTTAAATTACCAGGAAGTCCCATTGAGATAAGGAATCTCTTCTCTCAGTCAGACTTGGCCAAGAGGGAGTGAAGTACAATTCCACTGTCAAAGAGGCCATATACTGGCATATATACTGGCTTATTTACAGGAATGGCCTGGTGATCCTTACTGGGTTGGACAGTAGAGGTGGTTCCATAATACTAGCTGTATACCACCAGTCTAACCAGCTGGTGCACATAGTGTTTGACATTAGGATGGGCATGTGCTTTTACCTCCAGCAGGTTAATCTTATGGGTCATCTGAGAGCAGATGAGGGTATAGTATCCCTGGGCCTTGATCCATGTCAGCAGCAGGTCCAGGTGCAATGTGTTGTTTTGTGTGATCAGCTTCTCCTTGCCTGAAACAGAACCATGAAAGAACATTTTTCTTACCACTGTCCAACCAGAGGATAGACTACATTGTTGCCACCCAACCACAGCTACCTATTACATTGTTACATGAGGGAGCAGGGCTTGCTCATCACTGTTCTACTTGAGAGTATCCAACTAGACAGTGGCCTTGACAGTTACTAGAGAGTTAGCGCTGTCAGAAAAGCAAAAACTGTTCAATCAATGTTAATTAGCATTAAACATGATAATCGCAAACCACCACAGATTTGTGTCACTTTATACTACAGAACTGGATTATGTCAACAGTAGAAAAACAAGAATTTCAAGTCTTAGGAGGGGATGAGAGAATTAGAAGGGATAGCAGGTCATTGTGTGAATAATTTAGCTGACAACACATAGTCAGTAATGCCACTAATGAGGTATTACCCCCTCCTCCCCCCAAAAAATAACAGTACAATGTTAAGGGATCAACTGCTCTGTGGGATCAGTGTGGGGTGCAGGGGTGACACTATGGTGCCCTCACTCGGGGGTCAGGGTCACAAGGTCAGGGAGGAACTTCATCATTAGGAGAAGCCAGCTGGCCCTGGACAGGGGCGCTGGAAGAGTGGTCAGTGGTGATCAGCTGTGTAGGCCCCCTCAGGAAAGAGTAATCCCACCCACCCCAGGACCAAACCCCCAACTCTGTGTCCAATGAAAGCCCACAGACTGCAGTGTTCTTTAACCATGCTGCCCTGTTATAATGATACAGCAATTCAGGGCAGTCCTCTGAATAGAAGTGATGGGATTGATTATTTAATAAAAGGGGGATGGGGGTTGGTGGTGTGATCAGATATTGACCATTCCAGTTACTGCCCGGTTGAGGGGATCTTTGACATCCAATCAGGTCCCTCTGAGCTCTGGGGTGAGGTAACCATCATGGCTATTTTACGCTGATACACAATGGATGCCCTTGTTTGTGTTTTCCAGAACCCAGGCAGCCCAGGCTGTGCTTCATGCCAGTGCTGGCTCTGGTGCTGACAGCAGCTCTCCTGTGAGCGTAGGGCAGCTGCACTGTCAGAAGGGCTGGGATAGAGGATCACTCTGCCAGTCATTTCATTTATGGGTCAAAACGAATTTATGAGTCAAACGGCTTCAGCAGAGCTCCACAGAAACGCCATGGCTCCCGCTCTGTACCCCACATCCACCTGCATGCTAATGTGCACTCAGGCTGAACCCCAACATTTGACCCCGACAGGTCAGGCCAAAGAGTGGAGGTCACTCCCTCAGTGAGTTAAAAAGAAACTAATTTGGGCACTAATGAACACTAAGCACATAAGAACCCTGCTTCTCACTGCCAGGGTGGCTGCAAGGTCACTTGGAATGTCCACTGAGGAATGACTGACCCTGAATACCAGCGGCACACTCCACTCACGTGATGAGTGACCCACATTCACAAATAGTGGGAATATTCTCCCATACTGCTAAGGTTTCTCTGCATACTACAGACACAGCAGAGTGAAGATATTGTTTCCAGACTGTGTTCTGTGTGTATACCCTTGAAACTGAATGGGGCTTAATGTGAAGGGAAAGAACTACTTATAGTGGGCCTGTATGACAAAGATCATGTTTTACCATCAAAGACGTATAACTGGCATCAGTGGAGGCTGCAGGATGCGCCAGTGGTTCCAGAGAGGATTTTGTTGGGTGTGTAGTGTGACTGTGTGGTTTGGGGCAGACGGAGTCTGTGTTTCACCACCACGCCACTATTTATGGCAAGCAGTGGGAGTTTAAGTCATCACTTTCATATGGCTTCCGCTTTGTCCAGGATTCAGCTGGGACTCAGCACTTAGATGTTGTACAAGCAGCTACTACACAAACATAAACCAGCTCCAATACTAACCAAGGATACACACTTTTAAAACATCTCCACATGCATAGAGGAATATATGGAAGTCAGTTCACTGAATTAATTTTTTTTTTTTTCAGAAGCCACTTCATTGTATTGTCAATGATAAATTTTACGCACACGAGGCAGGCTAAAGTGCTGCCAGGGGCAGTTCATACTATTACAGACCGGATTGAGCAGGGGGGAGCGGCAGGCCCTGCCCATGGTGCACAGCGGTCCAAAAACCTGGACCACCTGCACCACTCCTGCACAACAAACAGCCACCCCCCCGCCCCACCCCGGATCACGTAATCCAATCTCTCACAGCCAGAGCTGGGGCCTGACCCGCGGCTGACCCAATTAAAGGGCCCGCTAGAGAGCCGTCGCCTGATAATTGCCCCGGCTGACCGCTGCGGAATGGCGCTTTCATTGCGCCTAATTCCATTAAAATAATCTCGTTTTGGGTTTAAAGCGCAACGAGTCGGACGCGGTCTGGAGCACGAGGCGAGGAACCGGGCCCTTCAGGGAAACGGCTCTTGAGATCATCTCTCTGAGGGCTTTGCTCACCCGGAGGGAAAAGGAGGAGGGGGGGGGGGTGTGTGCAGATATCAAACCGATTTGTAAAGATTGGGTGCCCCCCCCCACACCCCTACCGGGAGGATCGTGGATCAAGGGTGCGCGTAAAACCGCAGGCATCATTGTTTGCTATGTGTGGCGCGTGCCAGAGAGCGTTGCTGCTGTCAGAGGGGGAGAGTCGCTCTGTGGTACAATGGGCGTGATTCGATGGTGTCACGCTACGCAGATGCTGTACAAATTCACTGCCATTTACGGTCTGCTGACTGGGCACAGTGAAGCCAATGATGCAAAGACTGGTCAATTTCTGCTTAGTTTTGAGTAGCATGGCGCTCTCAAGCACAACCACTGCCATTCCTGTTTAATTGTCAGTCAAGCCATGTTCATCCAATATTACCAGTCAGAGAGCTTATTCCTGGACATTTATGACATGATGAGCATCTTAGCCTTGAGTAGTTGAGGTCTGGCATTCTTGAATATTCTGAGGTAAAATCCTACCGTGTACTCAATATCATTATAAGATTTATTATGAATTTTAAAGTGTTTGGAAGCTTTGAAAAGAGACTTATCTGAAAGGGTTGACAGGTATGCCACCGTGTTGAGATTGTGAATGATCACTTTGGCTAGCCCATGTGCTGGGGCATGTCAGAGGACATTTGATGAAGCTCTGCTTGAAACACATTTCCGCACTGTTACTCTCCAACAGTGAGAGGGCTCTGCTGCCAGGTCCTGCTGGCAGGTCACCGTGGAAGCCCCCTTCTCCCAATGCCAGGGCAGCACAGGATGTGTGACTTCCTGTGACCGGGCTCACGGGATTTAACCCTTTATTCACACTTCAATCCTCCTCTTCACTACTGTATCCCATCTGCACATCAGAAACCCCAGGGAGGTTTGCAGTAATCACCACATTATGCCACGTTACTCCCACTCCCAAGTGCTCTGGGAAGAATATCCTCCTTGAAGGCAATTAAGAGACAGCCTTTAATCTCTCACCTATTTTGTATAACGCTTTTCTGCACACGATTTTGACAGCTTGGCAGTAACTGCCACAGCTGAGGTAAAACCCTGGGATTTGAACCTATAACCACTCAGGCTCAGAACCATATGCTCCCTACCACTGCCCTCAACACTACTGCTGCACAGTGCAGGCTACCCAAATATGTGTTGAGTCTGCAGGACAGCATTTAATTTCTGGGAAGCAAAGAAGCCCCAGCACAACATATGCTCTAGGATTGGGTACGTTGTTATTTAGAGAGATTATGGTTGGTGTAGGACCAGTCTGGGTTCTTTAACATATACAAAAGAATGCTGACATGGAAATGAGGAGAGAGGTGTACCCATATTTTTATTAGAAATCTCACACAGTGGATTGATCTCCAGCAAGACAACGGTGGAGAGGGTGGCCGGATTAGAGTGTCAACAGCTCCCCCCGTTGGCAAGACCTGGGAAAAGCAGCAGGCAGAGGAAGTCCAGCACACAATGGGGAGAGGGGCTTGAGAACAAGAACTGCAAGAAAGTTTTTCCCTGTTGGGTCAATGGTGCATTGTCTCTGCACAGTGTACGTGGAGTCCATGGCAGAAAGAGAGAGAGAGAGAGAGAGAGAGAGAGAGAGAAGGAGAGAGGGGAGGGAGGGGGAGATAAAGAGAGGTGAGGGAGATGCAGTGAGAGGGGATTACCTCCACAGACCTCTGGTCTGGTCCATTTTGAGTGGGCTGTCAGAGTGAAATCTTTTCCAACCTAACTCTGCATGCTGGGAAATGGAAAACATCGGCCAGTAGAACGTATTTTCTGCTCCCTGGAATGAGGAATGGAATACCCCCCCCCCCCCCCCAAAAAAAAGACAGAGCTAAAACTGCAAGTTGTACAAAAAATAGTTATTATTTTTTGTTGGATGGACACACATCATGAAAGCACAAACACAACCAAACACCTGAACAAACCCCTGATATTATCATAATTCTAATTCTAATTATTATTATTCAGAGATTAAACTAGGTGAGTACAGTAGGTAACCCTTGTGTCAGAGTATTCTGTCTCAGACTAATTCTGTCTCAGGCTAGCATTTTTCCAAAGTATCCGTAACATGTGTTTTGGCGGTCTCTGTAATGGCTTGAAGTCAGTCGGTCAGAGCTTGGGCCTTTACAGAGCTGGAGTTAAATGACGGGCTGTGTTTTTCCATAAAGATGGTCACAACAGACGCAAACTGTAAACAATTATGTACCCAACTTGTTTGGCTAATATCAAAAGGCTGCGGATATTTCCTGCTATTTTGCTGGAGCACATTTTTCTTTCAAAGAACAGGAAGAGAAGCGAATGTTTCCCACAGACTTGCGGAGAGCAGATCTCAATGCCTTTCCAGGGAATTTCTATGTCTTATTTGGAGCGCACAATAAACTAAAAGCCTGATCCATTGTGAGGGGGCCTTTATGCCGGGTCACCCAGCCCCCTCATTACTGTTTGGGAAACAAAAGCCTAACTGTGCTTTTGTTTTATGCATACTGCAGTTTTTGCTTAATCAACAAGGCATTTTTCTTTTATCTAACATAAAGGTTTTCATCATGAGAAGTTTGGAGAAGTCAAACCACACCAGCCAACCAGGGCAATTGATTTTGGCCAGAATTCTGTATCTGAGTCATCATGATCCGACTGATAAGACCGACTTACCACAAACACAATCCGTCTTATCGTATGATCGCACTGAAATAAATGTTTACAGATACACCATGAGAAGGCTACCGAGAATGATTACGGGCCAGAACAATGTATTAGCAGTGTTTTAGCTGGCTTGTGAATTATTACATTGCTTGTGAATAAAGATGTGGTTTGATAACAAGCTCAAGTAGTATTGCATCATACGTTTTCCTTCCCAAGCACACCAGTTCTGGGAGAGGCGGAAAAGGACACCCCAGTTCATGTGATTTCAGCCTAGTGTGTGACTCAGGGTGTATGGTCTCAGCTAATGCTGCTTTTAAAACAATCACCAATGGTAGGGCCAACGTCCGTGCTTTTTCCTGCCTTACTTCACTAGCCTTGCAAACAATTCTATGCAAAAACATCAGCAGAAATCCTCTAAAAGCATTACAGAATTTCCTGGGCTGGGTTGGACAGGGGACAGGGATTCAGTCAGATAAGCCTGGCATGATGACCTCAGGCTAGGAGGGCTCTGTTTTTGTTCAGCCTCCACTGGCACTTGTGAATGATTCCATTTTTTTTATACAAGAGCATATCCAGAGCAGCTAGCCAAGCTTGAATTTCTACAGACTCTCTTTATAAAGCTGGGTATAGCAAAGATGAATCTAAAAGATGTGCCACAGCCTGCCCTTGGACCAGGGTGGGAAAGAGGTGGGAAAAGATCAGGATATAAGAAGGTACAAGTTAAATACGGTTACCTTTCCCAATCAATATCAACATAAGATTCAAGGTGATTCCAAATACACACAGTTTACATTAAACATAGCAAAACGTAGCACTGATAAACCATTCCATCCCCTTGATTGATGTAAAGAGGCACTTTATCTGCAACCAGTATATCCCAGTTAGAGATCTGTATACAAATGTTGAGCCTCCAGGCCTGAATTGCGGTGTGATGTATAACCCACAACATACACTACATGGCAAAAAGTATGTGGACACGTGATATATCTCATCCAATATTATGGCCATTAATATCGAGTTGGTCCACCCTTTGCTGCTATAACAACCTCCTTTCTTCAGAGAAGGCTTTATACTAGATGTTGGAGCACTGCTGCAGAGATTTGCTTCCATTCAGCCAGAAGAACATTAGTGAGGTCGGGCACTGATTTGGCGATTATGCCTGGCTCGCAGCTGGCTTTCCAATTGATCCCAAAGGTGTTGGATGTGGTTGAGGTCAGGTCTATGTGCAGGCTAGTCAAGTTCTTTTACACCGTTCTCGACAAAACCATTTCTCTATGAACCTTGCAGTGTTCCCAGGGGCTTTGTCATGCTGAAACAGAAACGAGCCATCACCAAACTGTTGGGGAAGCATAGAATCATCTAGATGGTGAAGATTTGCCTTCACTGGAACTAAGGGGCCTAGCACAACCCATGAAAAACAGCCCCAGACCAAGGGGTGTCCAGATACTTTTGGTCCTATAGTGTATATTGACTCTTATTTTATATAATGACGTCAATATCCAGAATGCAAAAAAATGCTCTCAACAGGTTTTTTGGCCAGACCCAGGTGGTTTTACAGAAGCATTCCAAATATCATCACATGCTAGCAGTAGGCATGGCCTCAACCTTGAAGCTGTGAAGCAGTCAAAGGTCATCAGTGCACTCAGATGAGACCTGGACACAGTTACTAAAGTTGCATCACCGGACGTGAGCAGGTACGAAAGAAGGACTAGCCGTTTAGTGTCACAATTCCACTGGTTATCAGGTGAAGACCTGACAGCGGGCGGCCCATAAAGCTTGAGTTTTGCATAGAAGACAAATTTCTTGGCAAAACTGTCCCAAAACTCTATGCACACATACTCCACCTGTGGAACTTTCTAGTAAAGACCACTGTCACCTTGGGAAGGACAAGAACAATAAGGTGGGGGTTGTCAAACTGTGGCCCTCTCACAAGGACTACTGTGTTACACAGAACAGGAAATGGCCTTTATGTGTATGAGGATATTTTCAGAGACATAGCATACATAGTGTATACATAGTATACATCAAAATAAAACAACAAACCAAAATGTACATCTGTACTTCTCTGGAGGTGTCGGTTCTTGTTAGCTTAGTGTGTGTTTGCTGTGATTAATATGCTGATGCAGCCACATCATCATTAATTTTCCTTCTTTCTGTCCAGTAGTAAGCAGTTTGTTCCAGAAGCATCCATCACTCGCTGTGTATGCTCCTCGACTTCTGCATGACTCATGAGAGTTGGGCCCGAAACAGCGGCACGCTGCATTATCTCCACTTGAACACTTGAGCGGACCACGATGACGGATTGCCGACCGATGAGACGGGGCAGATGACCCTGGAGATTGCCTTTGGCACCAGATACCCCTCGCTCTGAAGCGTGCACGCCCAGGTACTCGCAGGGGCCTGTCGGGTGGCGAAGGATCAAGGGCTCGGAGGAAAACAACCGCGGCGGCTCAAGTGGGGGCCTTGCTCAGGAAGAAACCGCTCTGGGGATGGGTCTGGTCACCTGGAAAGCCTGCGTTTACCTCTCCCCCTTGCCTAGCATTCCCCTCCACCCGCTCTCTCCCCCTGCATCCCCCCCCCCCCCACCCGCCCTGGAGCGCAAACTTCCTGGAATTGAGCTCACTTGACAAGGAGCCGACCCTGGGGGTCAAGGGGACACCTATGCGCACAGACAGCACTGGAGGCATTGTCTTCCACATACAATAATGGGAACGGCAGCAGCGTTGTCTGCAGCAGCCTGACAGATAGTCGCCGGGGGCTGCAGTTGGCGGAAGTCTCGGGAGAGAGAGAAAGAGCTGCATCGTGGGATTGTGACTGTCTCGGCAAACAGCGTGAATTGGATTGCACGTTGCCATAAGTGAAACATGTCAACAAATAAAATTTGCAGTTTTTACACCTCATTTTAACTGACAAAACCCAGATAGCAAGAGGGCACATGATGCATTGTTTGTCAGCTTTGAGCGGCTTGTTTTTTGCCTTTATGAGTCTTCAGCCCTGGCAGGGCCTGTACAGTCTGTCCTGCCTGTGATAAGGGTGTTGGGGGAGGAGAGGTAAGGAGAGGACTGATGGCTTTGGTTTACTGCTATCTCGCTCTCGCACAGGTCACATGAGCTCTTCTAGATAACGCTGCTCAAACAAATCCCACTTCAAACAAACCACGGGGACCTGCTGGACACCAGGAGGACAGCGCTTTTCCCCTCGTGCTTTGAAATGAAAGCCCCCATGTCCGGAGTCAAGGTGCTAAAAGTCAAAGGGATAGTCCTCGCGTGTCTGCAGCTCTAGTCCATCCCATGTCATGCTGATAGTACCTGATTGGGGCCAAACCACTTCGCTGACCCGCTCCCTTTTCTCTCAGTGGTTCATCTACTGTCAGCCGCCCCATGCCCCCCTGAACTCATCCCTGTGCCTTCGGCCATCAATTAATACCAAGAAAATGATGCTACTGTGAGGACAATTTCTAATGGATCTTCGCACTTTCACAGCAAACAAAATGAATAGGCTCATTGAATAGACGAGTGTGAAACATACAGGTGACCAAGGAGGTTCTGTGGGGCACCATTAAAATCATTAGTACCACAAAACAGTCGTGCTAGTGGTACAGCTTTTTTTCTGAGGAAGAATAAACAAAAATGTAGAAAACTGGAAATGGAAGGCTTTGAAGAAAGAAGGTTTCAGAGTCAGCCACTGCCCCCACTCCCCCACCCCTTCACTCAGCCCTCTACAGACCAGCGTTATTATCCCTAGATGGTTCCAGCTGACTTGCACTTGTTTTGGATGGGCAGAGCCAGCCTGATCTGTCAATGTCACGCTCCCCTCCACATTTCCTGCGTCCCAGGCCAGAAGTTTCGCCTCAAAATCCACTTTCCAACAGGGAGCTTGCCAAGAGAAACACAGCCTCCTCATAACTGACTCGTTCCCTGTGAATTACAGCTGGCTATTTCCCGCAATAATTAATAAACTCAGACACCACTTCACCGGAGGAATAAATTACACACCAGCCATTTTTGTTTTAACTTCTTTGTTCTCCTGTAAAAAAGAGGGGTTTTTATGATTTGGGAGCGATCAGCGATCTTGGGAGATTTCCTGTGCATTTTTATTGATTTCAACCACACTTCTAAAAGCAGTGCAAGCTTGTGCTTGGATGTTTCGCCTTGCACAGGCTGCTGTTAAACAAATTCACGTGGCTCTATCCTCGGAGTCAGAGCATTCTCTATTTTCTGGTCCTTCTTATCCAAATCCCAGTGCACTGATGCACGTGAGATGTTGTACCACTTTAGACAGAATACATTCTTAGCAGTGGAAAGCAGAAATCACAAACTTTAAAGCCGAGCTCAAAGGAAAGGAAAGCCAAACGATATAAAATGAAATATGATACAAGTATCATCATAATCTTTACGACAGATTGGCAAGGATTCTCCTGACTTTCTAATAACCAAACTCATCATGTAGTTGAAATAATTAGCTTAATCATAAAAAGGACTAGAGATCTGATAACCATGAAGGCAGTAATCCCTTTTGAAATATGGCCTTATAGGCCGGTTACATTTGTCTATGGAAGAACGGCAATCAGTAAAATCAGGAAAATGGTAGGGGGGGGGAAGGAAACTAAATAAACAGGGTGTACATGGGACCAAAGATAAGGAGGGCTTTTTTCAGCTTTGCGCACAAGTTTTTGTTTCGGTGCAGTGGGGACTCGCTGCAGTGGTGCCCCACATAGCTCCGTGCAAATCCAGCAGCCCGTTCAACAAACAAACACCACATGCTCACCCGATAAGAACGCCACAGTCCTGCATCTCGGGGAGCGGGACCCAGCCAGAGTGACTGGGTTGATGGTGTCCTCCTGCACGCAACAGTCAAATCAGGGCTATTGGGAGGCTATAAAACTCACCTGCGGCCACCATCAGCTCGTAGCAACCCGGCAAACGACAAACAATGGAAACCTGCAATCTTCGCTTTTATGGCCCGAGCCGCCACACGCCGCCCGTGATTATAGGGTATCATTTCCCCCACTGGCAAACAGCATGCGGCGCTAAGCAAACCTGATCTGGGCTTGACTGCTTCATAACGCCCCCGTCTATGGAGTCTCATCTAGCACCTGATTACAGCAATTGAAGGGAGAACAGATGGGCCGGGCGCTAACCTTCACCGCAGCCGCAGAGCTTCGAGGCACATTATGCTGTTTTCTTCTTAACATGTAATCAGTGCAGCGGGGATGATAAGGTCCCGGTCTAGATAGACGAGCCGTCTGTGGAGATCGTACGAGATGCCCGTTCCTTCTGCCAGGTGTGGGCTTGAAACATACATAGGTGAATAACACCATCTGCGTCTGCTGCAGACCCGCAATGTGGCATATATTAAACAGGGATTACCTTCACAATAACACTAAATCCTCAGGCAGGACATGCAAACAGAGACAGCATTACCCACAGGACTGTTGAGTACTTCACCGTTTTTGCATTAGGGACACGGGAGGTGGCCAGGGAATCTAATGAGAGACCCTCAGCACAGATGAGCGTGGCCCAAAGATGTCTATGGCAAAGGAGGTCCATGTGTACGCAGGTTTTTGTTTTCACCAATTGCCCTGGCCTAATTAGCTGCATGCACCGATGCTAATTTGCTCTTAGATTAGACTAGAGTAAGATGTTTTGTGCAGGGACACAGGGGCAGCATAATTAAAGAGGAGAAGGTATCTTGTGATTGCTGATAGAGTGAGTCTTACCCTGGGGTCAGAGATGCAGGAGGAACTTTGGTGGGGGAGGGTGTTGGCAGTGCCCAGGCAGGCTGAGGTGGCTGACCTTCTGCAGTGCACAAGGCCATCAGTGTGGTGAACGTCTTATAAAACTGCAATCACAGGACTCCAATGTGTGTGTCTGTGTCTGTGCATATAGGTATGTGAATGTGCATATGTGTGCATGTATGGTTGTATGTGTATTAGGGTAGTTCTGGTACCAATTGTTAGGGCCAAATGAGGAGCCTAAATACAGCCAATCTCAGTTTATTCAGGGCTTACCAATTTTTTCAGAATACATAAGCCATAACCTCTACCACTATTTTCTCAGTACAAGATGGCGAACACGCACATGCGGTTAAAATGTGCTTGGCAGGCTATAGAACACAAAGAATTGATCAGAGTCAATACAACGTGGAGCCTAAGCCCCCAAAGCCTGTTGGCACTAAGCTCATTGGAAGAATTCACAGTGTTTCTAGGCTATTTGATTCTTGACTTTACAATCATTAAATAACAATAAATCACAGTTTCAAAATCTCTTTTATTGAAATTTGAAAAAAGGGGGAAAAAAGATTCTTGGTAAAAAAAAAAAACACTGTGCAGCAATGGAGAAACTGCTGCCATTTATTGCAAGAAAAAGCAGTCTCAACTAAAAAAAACATAAATATAAGAGCCAATGAATTACAAAAATACTGACATAGCATACTAGCTCTATTCGATACTCATGTGCAATTCACTTATGACCACAGAAGAGTCTGTGCTGCCAGTACTGGAGGCTGGAGTACCTTTTCACCATACCGTTCAGCACTACTGAAAACCGACGCAACCCTAATGTGTTTGTTTTGAACGTGTGTGTATGTGTGCAGTTTCGCCTCACGACAGAACAGACTCAAACCTTTGAGTGAAATTCACAAGGGAGAAAAATACAGTCTGACATCCACATGGAGGTACACTTCCACCTAGTGGCAAATTGGTAGACAAACCCCTTTCCCAAAAGTATTGGAGGGACAGGATATGGTTTACAGGGAGGGGCCACAGTGCAGCGCCACTGACCCCCACAGGACCCAACCATTCCCACGCCATAGGGCTTTAGAGCTAAATCACTAACACTGAGCTGTAATAATCCTGCTCACTCCCAACAAGAGCTCATTGACTGTTTAAGGGAGGCTGAACTGGGATGAACTCCCCTCTCGGCTCATCCTGCTGGATCCTGCGGACGCCTCCTGCCATCGAGAGGGAGGCAGCGGCGAAGTGACGGATGAGCTGTGGGGAGATGGGATTGGGGGCTGAGGGATGCTGGAGACGCGAAGGATCTCAGCGAGAGCCCGACAGTCTGGAGCGCTCCGAGTTGGGTGGAAAACCACACCGCGCTGCCGCAGAGTTTGGGGCCAGGCCTGGGTCCACCTCTGGCCAACATTTTTTCCAAGGGGAGAAAACTAGCGGCGGTTGTTCATTTTCAGACATGAACATGATGGGGATGGCTGAGGACTGAGATGGTTACTGGTGGACGCCGTTAGGGTGGGACCCTGGGATTTAAATTCCTTACAGAAAAAGCAAACAACACTTTCCATCATTTGCCTCCTTGTTTGTTTGTTTCTTTTTTCTTTCTTTCTCAACACTTTCTACCAAAAATAAAACCAGCAAAGGCCAAGGTTAAATGACCTTGCTGTTGGGTTATGGCCATAGCAGCACCATTTTGGATTCAATTTTTTGTCCACATCGATACATTAACATTTTTGTCCAGATAGGTAAATTTGTCATCACTATCCCGTTAACCTTCCTTCACCTTTGCTTCTGCAGCTGCTTGACGAATACTGGCACAGTTAGGGATCCTGGAATGGTTGGAAGCATGCAGCTCCACCTCCATTGTTTGTTTGGTTTTGGGGACGTGCGGGAAGCTTTGGCCGGGTAAGGTTTCAGCTTCGCTGTCCGAAACGTGTTTCTGCAGAACCGGTCGACCAGCGGGCTTGCCAACTGCCAAGGGAGTCGCATATGAGGGGTGTCGGGTTCCCAGCAGGACACGGCAGGCTGGAGCTCGGAGACGCTCCCACCGGGGGCAGGGAGGGGTGGTGGGGTGGCTGGTGTGAAATGATGGGTTGTCAGGGTAGAGTTTCACCGCAGCCCGAGGCCCAGTCCATCTTCTGAGCGCAGAGCGAGGACTGTGGCACACTCATAGCCCTTGTGGTTTCTCCCTTGATTTTCAGCCATGGTCAACATAAACTCTATACGAAGCTTCAAGGTGAAGACACCCTTGTTAACACTTGGTAAGGATCCTGTTCCAGATGCCTTATGGGAACACTGCAGGTCAGTCAAACCTCGCCACTCTGAAACATTGCTTTTCCAAGCAATATACATTAACGACGATTAATGATTAAGTCCTATATTATTGGACACACTGCCATAACAAACTAGGAGCTAAAAATTCTGTAGAGACTGTACCCTTAGCCATACCACAAAGAGATTCAAATAGCTCTGGAGACATAAGCCACTCAAAACTCTGTCTATGCCAACTTCCAAACGTTTCTAAGCTAAAATGGTTTAAATGTTCTTGCTAATTTAGGGTTTTTTAAAAATATGAGCTGTTGTTAAAAAAATTTATCAGCATCCTTTCCAAATGTGACACGGAAAGTCGATCTAAGGGCTCTTCAGGACACAAAACAAGGTCAAAGAGTGAAGACAAGTATAATTGGTTAACAAAGCCAATTAAAGGATAACTGCTGGATGGAAGAACGCAGCTTTGCAGCACAGTTGCGACCTTACTAAAGAACTTTCTAATAATGTCAATGTAGTGATGTCACAAAGTAGTTAACACGTAACATTAATGTAGTGATTGTTGACTATTGGAGGGATGAAGGGATGGAGCTGACTTATCTGTAGAACTACTCTGGGTACCGAGATAGGAGGAAAGCAAGTCCAACCACAGGACCATGTCCCAGAGGGACAGACATAGTGGCCCATGCCCATAAGCAATGATTCTAGCAGAGCAGACAGGGGGACGTCAGGGGAGAAGCTCACACACAGACACAGGTGGACTAACCCTGTGCTCATGACACAGGACATCTTCTGGAAGGAGAAGCAGCTGCCGTTCTAATGACGTGAGGGAGCCGGTAAGGATGTGGTTTTTGGAGTTTCTCACTGTGAGGACTTAAGGGGGGTGAATCACCTGTCCTGCGGAAAAGGGACGAATTGATAGTTGGGGGTTGGGGGGGGGGGAGAATGGGGACAGCGTGACCTGGATGAGACTGTCAATCAAATGGGCAAGAAGGACAAATAAGATATCTGACAACTGTACGGTATCCAAAGCCATTATAGACATCTTTGATGCACAATGGCTGTGCCTATAGCTATTATGCATGAAAGAAAGGCCCTGGTATGAGCGTAAAAGCAGAAAGCCTAGGATAGTCACTCTTAGATGTCACCACCATCCTTCAGGAACACATACAGACAGACATACATTCTGTGCTCTGCCTTGACTATAGTGTGTTCTGGGCTTAGTCATTCCCCAGAGGGGGGGGGGGTGCTTGGGGCACATCACACCTCAACAGAATCAGGAATCAGGGCTCTACATGAGTCCAGCAGTGGCCCAGCAGGAGCCCCCTCTACCCCTCCCATTCCCAGCAAGGCCAGGGCAGGATTGGAACTGCTTACCCAGAACCAAGTGGACCTGAGCCAGAGCTTAATGGAGCAGAACAGCAGAGAGGGAGGGAGCAGGAGACCTGACCCTGACATCACGCCAGAAACCTGGAGACCTCCACCTCATCTCCACCAACATCTGTGTGCCAAGGCCAGGCCTCTCCTTAACTTTGAAAACAACATGTGACCGACGCGTCTGTCATACGTTTACCTTTTTCGTATGATGGTGCGCTATTCAGATCAATTAATCCGTTCGTATCAAATGTTGCTGAATTTGGAATTCCATATTTGCATAAATATTTACAATGAACACATTCCCAGTTATTTTTTACATGTGGAGGCAAAGCACCTGCACCGCTTATGGGGCCAATAGCTGTCGACGGTTCAGTAGATGTTCATTCATGCGGTTTGAGTCCCACCCTGAAAGGGAAAGGAAGGCAGGCAGATGGCCACCAGAATTCTCTAATCTCTTAATTGGCAGCCAAAGGAGGATGTTGGCCTATGGTACATTCAACTCTTCTCAGTCCCCTTACAGAATACTCAAACATCCAACACGGAACAGCTCAGGATCTGAACCTGTTGATTGCTGAGGAGATTTAGACAAAATTTCTGAAATGCTCTTCTGGCCCCAGTTATCATGCAAGGATCCCTCGATGTTGCTATAATGTTGGGGCAATCCAATGTAACCATTACAGGGGGTACCAACCAAGGGAGGCACACTCACCTGGTGCATTACTGGCTGAAGGCTAAGAAAAGGCCCTCATCGATGAAGAAGTAGGTTATCATGCAAAGCATCAGGGGCATATTTAAACCTAGCAACAGTAACATTTAAACTTGGGTTTAAAAGCATTTATCCAAAAAGCTTCCTGAAGGGAAGTCAAGTATGTGTTTCTGGCACCTGGAGCTGCTCCAAATGGGAGGGGTCTAGCACCAAAGGGTTGTGGCCGATGGTTAGGGTTAGGGGTAAGGTTAGGATTACACTAGACTCCACCCATTTGGAGGTAGGCCACTCTCCTTTGGAGCTAGACTAGTACACTTTGGAGCTGCTTCAGGCACCAGAAATACCATTCTCAGGGAAGTTGTACCCTACAGCCATTCCTTAACTCGATTTGAATCAGAACTTTCAGAGCCTGTACGTGAAGCTACTTCCTACCCCTCAGTAATCATTGCTCTCTGATCAGGGGTCCAAGCTTTGGAGGGAAATTGGCCAGCGCACTCATATTGTATGTCCCTTAAAGGTATAGCAGAGTACCCCCTACCTTCTTGAACTGCATAGCCTGCAAATCCTATGGAGGACTGCTCCAGATCCTGGATGAAGATTGTGTTCTTCAAGGCCTAGTGTAACAGCCTCTGCTGGCCCGTCAGACGGCAGCATGTTAGAATCTCAAGCTGACGAGGGAATGTGCGTAGGCATGAGCCAACAGACCGGGGGCGGGGGGCACCTGGAGGCCACCCACCCAGGGCAACAGAAGTGGTAACCTGGGAAAGGGCTGTATCCTGGCTTCGGGGGGCAGGGAGCACCAGGGGTTGCCCAAGAAATGCAGTGCTGGGCTGCCCACGCCATTCCGGACCTGTCAAAGCCTGGCATCACTGTGCTGCAGTGTTTCCCTCTCCACTTTCACAAATGTGATGTGATCTCAATAAATATTTCAGAGAGGTACAAAGGTACTAGTTTTATAGCTCATCTGAGGTATTTTTCTTCATCACTTTAGTGCTATACTGGTCACATTTCACACAAAAACAGGTAATGTGTGCATAAGTTTTAGAGCTCTCTGTACTCATCATTACAGAGCCTTCAGAGTCAAAAGCACACTCACTGCACATGCTCCAAATGCTCCAACATGCTGACAACAGCACCGTATCAGAGAGTTCATTCTTTATGTTTTTCTTGATTAGCCACAGCATGAGGGCCTTCAGTTTCATGTGCAACTGGGACAGTTTGTCTGGGAGGCAACTAAACAGCCTAATAAGAATCAACAGAACTGGATTACATTGCAATCCCACAGGCCAGCCTGATTCCAGAAGACTGAATAAGAATCGCACACATTCCTATCTCAAAGCCTACCCGAGTTCTCATTTCCTGGTTTTCCCTGTCATTCTAAGAAAATGGCTATTCTGGTACGGGCAGCACAACACAAGTAATTTCATAACTTACTATTAGGTTGCCAAAAAAAAACCGAAAAGCACATTTAGTTTAGCTCTTTCATTATGAAGAAGGCCCAGAACTTTTTTCTCCTTCAGCTAAGAATGACAAATTTGTGTTTCTAGAGAAGTTTATCAATTTTATTCCCACATTTGTTGTTATTATAACTTTTCAGGACTAACACTATGGAATATAGCACTGCATCAGACCTTGATGGGACGGAACCTGGAAACACTCTTTTCAAGGGCAGACTTGTTTTCAGCGTGGCTCTCAATAACTTTGGAGAACCACTCGTTGAACTCCATATGGGAGTCGAATAAGGTGTGTATGGTGAAGCGCAGCAGGGCCCACTGCTGGGAAAACCGCAATCAAAAAACACACACTGTGATGGATCTGCAGTTTTCCAACATCCAGTTCTCCACTCTGTGCTGGCACAACAACCCCCTTCAAATCCCAGTCAAGACCCTGACACATCAAATCAAAGCCAGAATGAAGCCTGATGTTGTGTTATTGTTATGAAGCTCTTATTTTGTGCCAGTGATTCTTTGTTAGGTACTTCTGTTAAGTACTTTGAGATTAGGAAAGGCATTCTTTGTAACCATTTTAAACACTACGTATGTGTTTGTGTACTGTACTACATGCATTGGATGGATTGGATGGATTGTATGATTTATGTTACCTTATACACGGTGCTGTTTTTTTCCAGATTCTGACACCATCACTTATGTGTTGCCATTCTGTACAAGTGATGCAATACATGTATGTGCATGTGCATGTGTGTGTGTGTGTGTGTGTGTGCTTGTGTGAGTGCATCTTTGAATACATGATGATTTTGAATGCAACGTCAAATCTTTGGGAACTTTCCTAGGTTGCATCAGTGAGAAATATCCAGCTGTACAAATAAACGATAATGCCAAAAAAGACCACTCACCCTGAAAATGAGTTTCATCAAAATGAGACAGTGCCTTTTTATAAATTCTGTAACCAGGGATTAAAAAGTGAAAGTGCTTATTTAAGGTTGTAATAGAATGCCACAGGTGAACTGAATAAATAACAGTCAGTCCAATGATCTGACCTCTACAACACATTCTGTAACATGCTCCATTCTCTCCAGAAAACAGAACCATATAGAAAGGTCCAGTTATTATACCTCATGGATGACCATTTAAGAGTTAATATAATAGCTGGTGATGCCTTTTAGTCCTTTTTAATTAAGCGGACCTCATTTGAGGGGAGTGGTTAAAGCTATAGTGACACTGCAGTCTTCGTCGATATGGGCAATCACCTTTCACAGAGCGTTCTTGGATGGGCCTGCCTCCAGGGAGGTGCTGTTTACAGTCATGGTTCTACAACGGCAGTTGCTCCCGGATTAGCATTATATAATCCTTTCTGCTGGGGGATAACAGCGAGAGGTGGGAGAGAGGAGACACAAAGCCCTGAGTTTGGGTGTGGGACGCGGGGGCGACACCTGCAGCCGCGGGGGAGTACTACGCATGAGTCCCCCTGGAGGAAAGAGGATTTGCACAGAAAGCCCAAATCCTGCTGCACGTCCCCAGAAGCAAGCAGGTCACAGGCCCCTGAGGCACAATGGTGAGGGGGAGGGGGAGGGGGGGGGTCCAACAGGAGGCTGTAACCTATCTGATTTGTTAGTCCACACTGTGCAAATCCCGCAGGATTCTAGGATGAAGTGAATGGCCGTGAGAACCAGCCAGTCTTGCTGCAGCGGGAGTAGAGCAATCGTTTTCAAGCACGTATGACACAGAAATGCATTTCCTGGCACAGCTATTATATCTTGTTAGTCATCAACCACTGCTTATGCCATCTTTCTTAATGGTCTTTTCAACTATATTTTCTGACCCATTCTCTTACTTATACTTTAACCATTTCATCTTAAGACATGTAATCTTTTAACATCTCAGTAACAGATTTTCTATTGTGCTGAAAATTTACTTTAGATCTAGACTGTCAGCTGTAGTGCACAGAAGCTACCAAATCGGCCAAGAAGATGTTACAAATGTGTATCCAGATAAGATGCATGCATGCCAGTTGGTTTTGTGGAATGTACTGCAGGCTTCTTTAGCACTGGCCTAGTAGTCTGTAGAAATCTGCTGGAAGGCCATTACATGGGTCAGTTAAGCAGATTATCCTTCAAATCCATGTCAGGATACAGCTCTCTGTGTCTGAGGATTTAAGAGCTGTCCACTCCTAGTGGCTGCTAACAACTCTTCTGAGGAGGGTGGGGCACAAAATGGTGGAGTATCTGGAGCGTGTAAGCATGCGCACAAACACACACACGTGTGCACATGCACACAGACAGAAAGGAAGTGGTCCTACAAGCAGCCTGGACAAGCCATAGATCATGCAGTTAGAACACTGCTCAGCTCATGGGCACAAAAACAGTGGTAAAGCCTTCAGTCATTGGCAGGATAGAGCAGAGCACTGTTTCCCCCTGCAGGTTAGACTGGGGATTGCTGGCCCTCAAAACTCAGATCCACCTACGTCAGTATTGTTTGTATCACTTACCACACAGATTCCAGTTGATATCAATTGTAATCTTCTATTTAATTACCCTTTCTCATAAAGCAAAAATGGTGGAAAGAGAAATTTAGAAGAACAAGCGATCCTACACTAGTAACACACAAGTTGCAAAAACACAGTGATGCAAATACTGCAGCTAAGTAAATCATATTGCATATGTCCTGTTAACATTTTTCCACATACTCCAAACATTAAGCCAACATATTTAAATAATGGTTAATGCACAAATAATATTAAAAACTCAGAAATGCGTTCATCTGCCTCCTCGTCAACTGGTCAGAGTGGAAGAGGATTACTAAAAGCAATATAACAGTACAACAAAAAGTAAAAATGAAGTGGAAACAATAGCTCTCTGAAAGGGAGTAGGCTGCTTCCTTTGCACCACAGTTACCTTGAATTTGGGACAAATCGGGTGAATTCCTGGTGTCAGTTGCTGAGCGTGGACATAGGGGATATGATCAAGAAGGGGCCCCAGATGTTGTCCTGCTGTGGAAGGGGGAATATATCCCCAATTAATCACACAGCAGGTGGGAAAGAGGAGAAAAGAGGAACAAAGGAAAACAGGAAGCCCTGACCTTACCACTCAGAGTCCACCATGTTTCCTGCAGCTCCTCACAGATAAAGTTGTCTAATTTTACATTTTCCCTAAATGCATTTCCTCTGTCCTTAGAAATAGCTCTGTAACCAAGGATCGAGGAAAGACTTTTCAATTCTTCCTGCAAAGACACACAGAAAAAAAACTGTAGAGAGATTCCAACAAAGCGACTGAACAAACATGAAATGACTCATCTGAAATCTAACCAAAGCAAATACTGAGTCAAGTGTTCTCTTTGCACAGTCAAATGTTCAGTGTTAAATCAATTTGTACAGACTGCATACGGTCCCCACTGGACTCATATGTACTCAGAGTTCAGTTAACACTGGACATTTTATTGTGTGGGAAAAAACAACTGTTAAAAGCACACAGTTAATATTGATGAGGCAGTGATTGAATTCCAGTCTTTTCTTCGAAAAATAAATTAAAAAGAAAAATAAATTCCTTTTAAATTGGCCTTACTGTAAAGGTTTTTGAGTTCTTCTAGGGATAATCTGCTGAGGATCAGAATGTTCCTCTGCTTATACTTTAGACAGACCATTAAACCTTGATAGCAGCAATCACATACCGCCCACTCACTACCATCTCAATTTTTCCCTTAGGTAGTCTCATCTCCACTGCCATGGTGGTCACACACCTCAGGCAGGTGGACCGGTGGTCCATAGATGCACTGCATCATCTTCCCCAGTCCCATCTCCCACTGATGCCCTTAGAGATGATAAGAAGAGGTGCGGTTACAACAGACGGCACACGCCCATTTCCTCTGGCCAAGGCAGCCGCTTTGGCGGCCTGCTTGTAAAGGCCAGCCAGTTCATGCCCTTCAGGTGGTAGCCCTTGAGTTCGCTGTTAAAGAGAGTGGGCTGAGGGATGTACTCTCGAGCACTGAGGGAAAGGCTTGTAGTTGTTGCCAAAGTGCCAACATAAATCCTTGGCCACACACAGAGAAGCAGTGCAGCTGTCCTTGGCCTCTTCTTCAAACAACCTCGTATCAGGAAAGAGCAAGCATACAGGGAAGACACACTCTCTCCCAGGTTAAAAGAAGCCATTTCCACCCTGGCACTTCTACACAGCTTCATAGATATTCTTCTCAGTTGCTATTTGCTGGAAAGTTTAAGGATGCAACAAAATGCAAGATTTAACACATCAGCATTTGCATGGAGTGACTTTTGGGAGCATCAAACTTTTCCAGGAGGTCCAAAGAGAGATACCTATGTGACAAGGGTTCTTTGCATTCCCAGAATGCATCAGGAATACATCATTTCTTTTCTTCATCTCAACTAGCAAAATTGCTCTTTAACCAAAGAAAAAATCAGCTTTCCTCCCTGCATAGCACATTATCTCTGTCAGTGATTAGGCATGATTACTGAATCACAGGCAATTTAATGTGATTCGATGTACATGCAAGACCAAAATGAGGCACAAACACAAGAGCACAATTTCTGCACGTGGTATTCCCACAGGCTGCTCTGACAGTTTTCCTCACTCTCCGTTAATTTCATTTCATCCAGGACATCCTGGGTCTCGACAGGTCCCTAATTGGAATCCAGTCAGATCAACGGTCGCCATCTGACAGGACAGAAAAGACTTGCG
Source organism: Anguilla rostrata (assembly GCF_018555375.3). Classification (NCBI taxonomy): domain Eukaryota; kingdom Metazoa; phylum Chordata; class Actinopteri; order Anguilliformes; family Anguillidae; genus Anguilla; species Anguilla rostrata. The sequence continues at coordinate 18,508,235 of NC_057933.1, read as the reverse complement.
GAAAGCCCCGCTGATCTGCCATCGGATCGGTCTGCAGTCAAAGCTCATTTCCCCGCGCAATTAAATTAGCACCATGCACTACGACTCTGGGGTCTCAGGCCAAATGGAAGCCCTGATCTTATTTTTATTGTGGTCCTGTGTAAACAACACATACCAATCCTAATGATTTGAACTAGGCCGTCCTGCTGAGGTAAAGGAAGGTGGGGCACCTGAAACCCCATTACCGTTTCAGCAGTCTCAATAATAGAACACATTTTACTGATACGTTAATTCTGAAAACATAAGATATGTTGGCATGCAGCCAACTCTGCCATAAACACACAGTTCAGTCACTGACCCAAATTATATGTTCCATTTCTAAGACCACCCAAACACTTCCAAAGACATTCAAATTCAAATCATTGATGGTGGTAAAACCGAGTAGAATTTAACTTATAAAAATGTGTAAAAGTGCATACTGCACATATAGGATATTCTACAAGAGCGAATTCTTCTCATACGAACTGCACACTGTATGGTACCCATTTACTCATTAGTTTGTCTCGCTTATCCCACAGGATTTCATTAATTACTCTGTTTATTTGTGAGGCACATAATGCAGCCATTGATCCCCCTCTGTGCCTCTCTTGACTTTTGATTGGATTATCTGTGATAACCGACCTGGATTATGATGGCGACCGCAAGGTATTTCAGTTGATTAAAAACTGAATTACCATCACAAATGTCACATCTGTTGGCTTAATTTTTCACAGCTGAAGAAATGCCTGTGTTGTCTGGCCTTTCAACATTTTTAATTAGTTCATTTAATTAGTTTAATATCTCTTGAACGATTAAGGGGAGGTGCCTGCATCCATTTTTGACCCTATATAAATTCTACAAACCCTTCTAAGGCTTGACATCACAGTTTCTCCCATGTACTACCACGAACACAAAGCTCTCTTTGTCTTTTATACATACCACCATGGAAATAAGAGTTCACTTTTAGATTTGCTACCAGTGGGGCCTACATCCACCAGATTCTGAACATCATAGATACATGTGCATCTCATCAGGTCAGCAAGTCCAGCATGTAAGGAAGCTGAGAGGCATCATCTGGGGAGTGATACTTACTCTAGCCTGGTAAATCTGGTAGGCCTCCTCCGCATTTCTCAGGCTCTTTCTCAGAGATTTGTAGTGCTCCTTGTCACAGAAAAGAACATTAAACCGTTGCAGTACCACATGGGCCTGTATCACAAAATCTCAGTATCTCCCAATACATTGACACCTATGAACCATGGAATACATAACTAAAGGTTTGCTTGTTTATTCATTACAACTCATGCGAAAACAAAAACCTTGAAAAAAAACCTTGAGGACCAAAAGCAGAACCCCCCAAACACACACACACACAAGCAGGTGCGCTGTGTCTGTCCGATTAGGAAGCCACACTGCATAAAATAATTCCAACGCAGCAGATTGGAGGTTTGCCGTGTGGGCCGGGGGAGCGGAGTAGCGATTCCCTGCACCTGACAGCCGAGCTGGGAGTCCCTGGCCAGCTGCTGACAGACCCACAATGCCCCACTCAACACTGCAGCTATTTACATCTCACAATCGGGCCTGAGGAGAGGAAACAGCAGGCAGGCCTGCACATATGCACTCAGAGCACCGAGGGAGCCTGGGGTCTGGCCCTGGAGCAACGCTGCCCTCTATAGGAACTGAGGTGAAAGGCGGAGCCTGTACAGCAAGGGTAGGCGACCCTGGTCCTGGAGTGCTGGTGACATTTCTGGTTTTCGTTCCATCTGAGCCACGATGAATCCATCCAGCTATGCAGTTACAGCTTTGGATGCAGCAAAAACCAGGACCATGCCGGGCACTCAAGGACTGGGGTTGCCTACCCCTGCTGTACAGGAACAGACAGCGAAAGTATCAGGAAGCAAGCATGTGCATGGACACTTGCTTATACTATATACAGATAATGTACCATGTACATCCTCACCACACTTTCTAACAGCTTACTTATACCCAGGAGAATTTATGCAATCAATAAACAAAGAGCTCATTGAGAAACTGATATTAAAATGTGTTTCTCTGCTTACACCTGAATCTGAAGAGACCAATTAAATATGAAATGAAAAAAGTGTTGCCATGAACCGAAATAAAAGCTACTCTGAAATGTGTTGTTTGAAAAAATAAAAAATTATGGAATAAAAGTAGTCTTTTGAAAAAAGCCACTTGAAATAAAACCTGTTATGAAATTAAAATGAAATGCAACGTTATTGCAAAAATAAATATGATTAAATATTTTATGTTATGTATTCCATAATTAATATACTCATTTACATATATTTGCATTTATTCGTGTTTAATTTAGAAAAAAATGGGATTCCAAAGTTTTTGATTAATGTTATTTTAAATTATTTGTGCGGTATGTTTCCAAAGGGACAAATTACCAAGAGGGAAAACAAGCTACCTTCTTGGCACTGGTCAGGACACAGTTCTGTGCAGAAGCTTCCTGTTTGAATTGTTATAAAGAGGAGGAAAATACAGTGCAATAAATGTGTCTTCAGTGAACAAAGAAGTACGAAGCAAAACTCTATCTGCTGAAAGTGCCCATCATGCATTGGGGTTGCCCTATTTGGCCAGGGTAAGACAGACTGGCATTGAACTGCATGATGGTCAGGTCGGTTTTGTGATTCACAAGAGAAGCTCTGGTTAAGTGACGTGCCCACGGCCAGACCGGCAGGCACACCTTTTCCATTCAGCGAAGGTCCCAGCACAGGTTGGGTTAAAAGGTGCGGTCTGAGCCCCACCTCGCAGTCCAAGTCTAACTTGCCCTGCTGCAGCTTAGTGAATCTGTGCAGTCACAGAACGTCCTGCGGCTGTCCACAGAACAGGACGGTCATAATCTGTGAGAATGACTAAGGAGCCGCTTATACAACCCATGACGCCCCTACTGCTCGGTCGCTGTGGTACAGTCAGTACTGAAAAAGCAACAGGCAGGCACATGAACATCTTTATATTATCATCTGGCTTTCCATCACAGCTTATTGGTGAACACTTTATGCAAATCCTCTTGCTGATTTTCATTTTCATTCCAGCTCTAAAGTTCACTATATTGACCTCCATATCAGCAATTGGTGAATTTTTCCACTCTAAAATCAGTATCAGTCTCAGAAATGCCATGTCAGCCAGGCTCCACTAAATAATATTTAGAGTTAATTATATTTGTCATTAAACTACAAGATATCACAAATAAAAAGCTATTTGTCAAACTGCAATATGACATTTTATTAAGCTTTTCATTTGCATTTTGTTATACATTAAAGAAAGACTTTTGTTGACTTGTTTCAGGTTTGCAATTGCAAGCAATGTGTACCAGTGTAACCAGCGTACATTGAACAATTAAAATCAATTTGCCAACTTCAATAATTAAACAAGATTCACACTGATAATTTAAAAGGTGCCACAAGCAATGCATATAAAAATATTTTAAAAATAAGGTTTGATATAACAATAGCAAAACAATTTTTTTAAATAATCAAAAAATAATAATAATTAGGCCACAACAGACCTAAAATACAATAAAATCAATTTAGGTATACATTGCATCAGAATGGTACAAAACACATTTAGCATTATTAAAAAATGTAATAGACAGCCATTTAAAAATGTTTAGTTTTGATTAACTATTCAAAACTAGTGGCAGCCCTCTTAAGAACATACATTTATGCCCAATGGCCAAATAAAGTTGAAGTGGAGTCCCACTGGAAGCAAGGTAACGATAATGTTTGTTAGTGCCACTTAGTTGTGGAAAAAGCAGTAACTTACATATGTGAACACGTGTATACTAGACGTTTCATAGCAAATGACTTAGGTGACACGGTACAATGAGCTGACTGCTTAGCTAAAGAAAAAAGGTTTCACCTTATTCAGGAGGCTGAACTTAGGTATTCCAGGTATAAATACATTTTCAGAAAATGCTTTATATTGTCTCTGATCTTTGCCTAATGTTTTTAATGGCATTTCAAAGTGGTTCTGGATAAAAACCTCTGATAAATGACAAAAACAACTGCAGAATAACAAGCCTGTCAGTATCTGAGATGTATGTGTAGCTCTAATTGAGCTAAAACAAGTTTAATGTTACTGCTTATTAGCAACAGAACAGACTGCATCTTCGAACCTGTGTTTAAGAACAAGTTCACCACAAGTGACTGAACAAGAAGCCAGGCACAAATCACACATTAGTACAACAACAAATCAGTACAGTTCTGGTTATTGTCTGAAATGTGATTTAAGGACTGTTCCTTAGACATAATAGTACCATCATCACTCATGTCATATAGCCTAATTAAAATCTACAGAATCCTGAATTCTAGCTTATATAATCAGTCTAATGTGGACAGCTATTAATTGGTATGGAAATGTTATGCATGTCAGATTTTCAGGGACCAGATTCAGCTGTATTTTGAATGCCGTTTTAAAGCACACCACAGTATATCACACAGATTAAAATTATAGCCAACTGGACTTTTCCTCTTCATATTTCTGTGGGTCGATGAAGGGCTTGTCAATGGACTTAATCATCAGTTCTCCGCAGTACACACACTCTCCGGCGACAATATCGTCAATGTCCGCTTTGATCTGTTCGCGGCTCAGCTGGCCCTTGCCAAGGTTCCCAGCCTCGTCTTCCTTCAGCCGGTGCCGGGCTTTGGTGGGCTGACTGGCAGCTGCTAGCTTCTTCTGTAGCTCCTCCAGCTTGGCCTGCTTGTAGGTGGAAAGGTGAGGGCTGACCTCCTGAAACAAGCAGTCGTAGTGGAACATGTGTCCACACAGGAAGAGGTAGAAGGGGCGATTGAGCAGAGGGAAGTCACAAGAGGCGCATTTCTCCTGGGACTCCACCACCCCGTATTTGTTCCTCATCTCCTGGATGTCCTCCCGGATGCGCTTGGCGCTCTCCGTGGCCTCCTCCATCTCCTGCTTCAGCTCCTCGATGTGCTTGTTGTACTCCTCCAGGGAGCTGCAGATGGCCTCCTTAAAGTGGTCAATGGTGACAAAGTCAGGGAAGAAGGGCAGGATGTCTTCGATCTTCAGCAGGTTGCAGCTAGAGAGGCAGTTCATGGCTTTTTTCACATCCTTCTCCTCCTGCACCACGTGACGGGCAATCTTGAGCCACAGTTTCTTGCGCAGCTCCTCATCGTCTTCAGGGAGGTCGGCGCATGACTTGGCCAGATCGACATCTACCTGAACATCAGCACACAAGCGGTTATGTTAGTGAGCACTTTCAATACAATCAAAAGTAGACATTTCAAGGACATTTGTGACATCACTGAACATGTACATCAACATATAGTATTGTACTGTAATGGTATGATAGATCTTTCACATTAATTTCAGTAAATCAGAAGTAATTCTCAAGGTACCAACATGCATATCAATAAATAGTAAATGAACAGTGTACTTGTACATAACATTACAGAAGCACAGCATTCCCTGAAAACATTACTTAAAATGAAATTGAGACAGCACCAAACTTACTTGTAGTGCCAGATCCACTGCTTCCTCGTAGAGCTCCATTATCTTGTAGACTAGGACACAGGCTTGGCGATGCCCATGCTCAGCACAGAGCCGCAGAGCATACTTCAGGTCATAGTGGATGTCTGAAGAATGGGTTCCTGCTTGCTCAAGGTACCACAGCAGGGAATCTGGCTTGTACTTGGCATAGAGCGACAGTAGATAATTGTGAATAGCCTCCTCCTTCACAGTCAGCTCATACACACAAAACTCCATATACCGGATCGTCTCATTTATCTGCTGGGTGCTGCCAATCTGGCTGTAGTTCACCAGAGCCGGAATAAGTTTTTTGGCATCTAGTCTGTTCCCCATCTGGATCCAGGCATCCACAACTTTCTTTGGGATGTGCTGCATGAGAACTGGGGAGAATTTGTAAAACAACTTCTCATCGCAGTGCTTGGAGAGAACCTCCAGGGCGGCACCAAAGTCATCATGCTGGCAGTGGTGGGAGATGACCCTCTCGTAGTCTTGCATGATGACAGAGAAGTAGACCATGTCTTCCACGTTGCCGTGGCTAGCCAGCAGGTCGTAGATGGTGTTGCGGTTGTTGAAGAGGCACTCCTTATGCTTGGCGCTGCTGAGAAAGTGGCGGAACTCCTCGCGAGTTTCCTGGAAAAGGGCATTCTTGGAGTAGTCAAACTCCAGGAGGCCCAAACGGTTCAGATAGAGCTCTGCCAGCCAAGTGACCAGCAGGGTAGTCTGCGTCTTCTCGCTGGGCTTGAGGTTACTCAGCTTCTTCATAAGAAACTCTTTGAGGGCTTCCTCCTGTTTTGCCTCGATGAACTTGAGTGCAATCTCCTCAAAGTAGTTCTGGGTGAGGGCATAGCATTTGGCGCTCTCCAAGTACCTCTTGTTCTGGAAGCAGTGCTCAGCTTCCATAGCCAGTACGATGTCCATGCACTCTGGCCGATCTCGGCAGTACTCTTTAGCTAGATCAAACTTGTTCATGCTCATGTACATCTGCCACACATCCCGGGACTCCCGCTGGATGTGGTAACGGAAGACAGCCTTCTCAGTGTAGATCCACACCAGGCCACCAATGGGATCTTTGACCATCTTCTTCAGGGGACCATATTTTTCTGGGAACACGTCTTCATAGACCACCTGACCATTCAAGGTACACACTGCTTTGACCCGGTCTGGCATTAGGAGCAGAAAATGGAACTGCGTCAGAACGATGGATATCGGCTTATTGAAGCTTAAGTCAATGTCCGACGTGTACTCCCAGACCTGCACATTGCTGAAGAGTGAATCTGGGCGAACGTAGTCCATTTGGCCATACAAGACACCATTACCCATCATCCATGCAAAGGCTTTGGGGCTGGAGCGCAACTTGGAGGTGTAGAAGGCAATCTCACTGTATCCCATATTGACAGGGAACTCCTGGAAGCTGGGGAGGAGGTCCTGGTTCTGGCTGAAGATGGAGCTGAACCCCTGCTGTTCTGAGCCCTCAGGTACCTTCCCCACAAACTGAAACAGGCGTTTGCGTGTGGTGGCAATGATGAAGTACTTGGACTCCATTCCACGCTCAACTTCCAGGCAGCAGACCGGTGCTGGCTGGCCGTCCTCTTCCAGTGCATGCACCTGCCTGAAGTACTGGTCGGGGTTGGTGCTGAAAAGGCTACCCTCTGAGGTGGAAATCTCAGCCTCAAAAATGAGCCCCTGACTGGTGCCCACCAGGATCGGGCCGGTGTTAGCCTCTGTGCCCAGCAGTTTGTTCCAGCCTATGCTCTCAATCAGGTGACTCTTCCATCGAGACAAGCCTCGTACTTTCTGTGTGTTCCTGTTCAGGTAGAGACACTCATTTGTGCTCAAGCAGATCACCAAATGAGACCCTGCAGGGAAAATGACAAAATATCAGCATCCTATCATATAGCTAATTTCATACAAATGGAAGATAGACTGGGTTTCTCATTAACTGTCATTCAGACCCTGCTACTAGTAAGCCAACATTGTGAAAAGCACCCATTACTTCAATGTAGTTAGTGGGGCATATGTATAATTGAAACACCAAAATCGTTATTAATTATGGCTCAATTCAAAAATAGGGAATGAACTGCAACAATAAATAACCAATTATCGAAATGATCACTTGAACTTATCTGAAACAACAATAATCAATAACTCGTCATATTACTTGTGCCATGAAAACAAATTGCTCACTGCTATTCAAATGCTTAAAACAGATATGATCTGCTGTTTCCTCACAGAAATACTGTGGCTATAACTTTCCATGCATCACTTTATTCACAAACGAATCCTTCTAAAATATGCATGTGCCTTTCTGCATCACTGTTACAGAAGAGTATATTTATTACACTACATATATTTGGCAGACACTTTTATCCCAAGTGACATACAATAAGTGCATACCGAAGGTCATTGGAACAACTACAAAATACAGGTCCGACAAGGTACAATACTCATTCTGTAACAGGGGCGGCATAGCTCAGGAGGTAAGAGCGTTTGTCTGGCAGTCGGAGGGTTGCCGGTTCGATCCCCCGCCCTGGGTGTGTCGAAGTGTCCCTGAGCAAGACACCTAACCCCTAACTGCTCCCAACGAGCTGATTGGTACCTTGCATGGCAGCCTTTCACCGTTGTGTGAATGGGTGAATGAGAGGCATCAATTGTAAAGTGCTTTGGATAAAAGCACTATATAAATGCAGTCCATTTAACAGTTATGCATAGCCATGAATGCATTAAGTCCAGTTCATACAGTAAGCATAGAATAGGTTAGAAAGTTATGTTAAGTCAATTGTTTCAATTCATACTCATTTCCATCTAACTTGATATCTGTTTTTGCATAGGCCGTATCCCAGTGCATCTTGCTCTGTTAATTTACATTGCATCTAACACGAAATTAACAACACATTTATTGGTCAGTACAGACAGTATGTCTCTAGCTCCTGAAATTCAGTGCAAAAATTCACAAGTCAGAGACAAAAGTGATCACGTTGCTGTAAACTTCCTGTGAAAAACTGATCAGAGGAGCTATTAGTGACAGCAACAATAGATGCTGACTAAATGCACACTCAGGCAGAACCCACCCATAACATAATCCTCTATCAATAGGAGCAATTCAGCATCATCAACACCTCTGTTACATTACCTGTGGGATCAAGGAACAGCTTGTGCACGCGACTGTCATCTTTCCGGCCTAGTTCAATTTGATTTGGTTGGTCAGGCTTTCCTAGATCTATCCTAAAAAAGGGGAAAGTGCATTACACTCAAAATTGTTTACTTGACATATTTTGATTTCAACTATGGATCCTCAAATCATAAATTAAATATAGACACTCGAAGAAACAACTTTATGGTGGTTTTTATAAAACACACAAAGAAGAATATTTCACATACAGCTAGTAGCAAGCATGTCAATGAAGCCCTACACTAGGAAAATTTCGGATCTCAGAAATGTATGCAAGCAAACATGCACAGCTTCTGACTTAAGAAATGCACATATCTCAAGAGAGCAATGTCAAGTCAGTCATAAATACGAATGTATAATCTTATCACAGAAATGTTGCATTATGTCTCACGTTCCATAAACAGCAATATTTTCACAGGAAAAATAACTGTTGGCCACTCTATAACAATATTAACGCATATTCTGTTCACTTACGCCTTGGGCCCAATGAGGTTATTGAATATTAGCACCCATACCTTAATATGATGTCCTTCCCCAAACTCATGCATAGTTGATTATTGCAGATGGCAAAGTGGTTTATTTTTTCAGGAGGCGAGAAATCGATCCTTTGCTTGTTGAATATTGGCTTTTCTTCTTCCAGTCTTACGTTTACAAATCCTAAAGCAGGATAAAGACAATGACTAAATGCTCCTCAAGAGCAGAAATTTCTGTTCTAATACCAATTGAGTAGCTGAAGTATTAGGCGATGCTGGGATTTCATCATCGGTTATTCTAAATAATGTGCAAACGGCACATTAAGAATAATGATGCGCTAATGCATATCTTAAAATCGCAAAGTCATGATAATCCCCCTATACACTGTCTTCCAATATTTCCACGTTAGTATCGACTTCTATAAAGTACAAGCCATATGTTAATGTATGGCAGTCACTCCCCAGTTTCCTTGTTGCAGTTTTGGGCCCCATTTTTACCTGAATGTGTAATCCCAATATTACAGCCAGAGAGGCGGGTGTGTCGTTGAGCAGGGTGCCGGGAGCTCTGCGAATCCTCATATTCATCAAGTATAGACGCCATTATAACAGCTATGTTGCCACGTTTTTGGACAGAGGAACAAATCAAACCTACCCGTCGCTCCTTGTATTTCCTATTAAAATAACGAGTCGGCACTCACGCTTTCTAGTCAATTTACACGCTGTGTGTGCCTATGGCTTTGATTAATTCATAGTTTACTTCTTTCAAATGGCGATTTACTTGATGGTTATTAGATGATGCTAGCCATTTCGTGGAAAATAAATTATTATCCATGAACACCGCGCTTTAGTTTAAAAATGTACTGCTATTCCGGAATTTGAAGAACCTGGAGCGGAACAAAGCGAAGCAAGAGATTGGTCAGGTGACTCATCGTCACATGACACAGATGGAGCGCTAACTTCACTATTCCACCAGGTGGCGGAGTTTGGTCATAGTTTTTGTTTTTCTATTTATTTATCTATCCACGAGCGAGTCCCGTTGATGGTGCCATAGCTTTTTCATGGGGACCTGCTACAAAAAATAAAAAATTTATTCAATCTGTTATTTATGTAGATAGCCTAGAATTAGCTAATTGGTAAGAATGTACTGTATTTGTCCAAAGTGACCTTTCCGGATTACTTCATACATTACTCGATGAATTAATTTATAAAAGTATCAATACTCTATTTTATTTTGGGTTAATTTTTCTATACTTTATCTCAATCACAGAGCCATAGATACATTTGATTAATGTAGCAAAGCTACCTATAGCCTATTCGTATAAACTTTCAAATGCGTTTACATCATCACGGTAAAAATACGAACGTGCCTATTGGTCCAGAGGGAGTGGCCATGCAAATACAACCTGTTGGCTTGGGAAGTTGATACTAATGTGAGAACAGAGGGAGGGGTGTGGCAGATTTCACTTGGCCTTTGTGGTGATGAGATCGCATCAGTCCATCGTCAGTTTCAGTCCGCCACGTAAACCTGCGTTATGTGTTAATTCCATCTTTACTTTTGCTATCCGCAGTGGACGTTTTGCGGCAGTTGAAATCTGGTCATCTAATTTGGAGAAATGCCACCTCAAATGGAGTACAATTACGAAGAGACCAGGATTCCGTCCGTGTGCATTACCCATGAGAAAACTCAGGAGCCGGCTATCAACTGTATGTTGGTAGGAGATGGCGCTGTGGGAAAGACCAGTATGATTGTTAGCTATACTACCAATGGATATCCCGCGGAGTATAAACAGACTGCCTTTGACGTATTCTCTGGTAAGTTAGCCGAGTTCTGGAGTTCTGTGGTTTAACAATTATTGAGAGCAGATGACAAACAAGAACACAGCTCATGAAATTCAATTCCTGTTGACAATTCCAATTAATTGCTTTAATTATAATTTTAATTTGTTATTTCACAGTATGACTTTTATTGACTAAATTAAAATTAAGTCTTCGTTTTAAATAAATAAATGTCAGGGTGCCACCTGTGAACATTTGCAGTGATCATTGGCTTAGACGTGGAGATATTCACAGAAATATCATCCCTCCTGAGTGTGTGCTAAGCTTAAAAAAATACTAAAATAATTGTTTCATTTTTCAGGGCTGGTTCAAGTGGATGGGACACCAGTACGCATCCAGTTGATGGACACTGCAGGACAGGTTTGAGCACTTTATTTATATTCACTTACAAATCATCCTATAGTACAAACCGAATGCCTAAAATGATCATTGAAAGTATAATTTGCATAGACCTTTTGTATGATTAAACTAGTTTTCTACTGCGATAGATCTCTTTGTGTGCACATAAGTAACCTATGCTTTGAATAAAAGTACTTTGAATAGAGATTTAATGCATGCTATAGCCTAGTCTCTGTTTGGAACTCTTCCAAATGGTTTAACAAAAAATTAAGTGTCAAACAGCTCAAAATGTATGACAAAATTCCTGAAATTGTATGACAAAGATGGCTTATGTAAATATATTAGCGATATCGTATAAAAGCAACAATTGTCGTACTTTAAGAAGTGTTGTATTACAAGCCCACGGAAGTATTATATTCCAATGACTAACTCTGAGTTTGGGCCCTGTAATCAAAAACTGTCATTCAATAGGCTATTTCTGGGTTTAGTCTTGTTCATTGTAGTTTCAAAGACTTTGTAAACTTGTGCAACCAGAAGTGAATAAACTGGATTTTGTACTTTTTCAGGAGGTGTTTGATGAATTCCGCTCCCTGTGTTACGCACAGACAGACGTCTTCCTCCTCTGCTTCAGTGTTGTCGACCCCACATCCTTCCAGAACATCACAAAGAAATGGATCCCAGAAATTCGGGCACACAATCCAAACTCTCCCATAATCCTTGTTGGGACACAGTCTGACCTCCGGCATGATGTCAACGTACTCATCAACCTGGACAATTTCAAGGTCAAGCCAATCCTGAATTCGCGAGCCCGTGGACTGGCAGAGAAGATCCGTGCACAGGATTACGTGGAGTGCTCTGCGCTAACACAAAAGAACCTGAAAGAGGCATTTGACATGGCTATCTTTGCTGGCATCAAGCACAAGGCCCGAAAGTCAAGGAAGCTGAAGTTTTCAGACCGTGCAAGGACTCTTTCCAAGTGTGGCTGGAAGAAGTTTTTCTGCTTTGTCTGACCAGGCAGGCAATTACTAAAAACTATATTTATTAATTTATTCTTACTTGAACATTTGAGCCTCCCTGATGGATATGCTGCCCTCCTGAAGAGGGTTCTTGGTGAAGGACAGAATTAATGGCTGGAGACATTCTGTGGTTTCTTGCTGAATGGATTCAGTTAATCAGGGAATTTCTGAATGAAGGGGGCCAAGTGTACTTCCTTGCAGTTTGATTGTGATGTTATTTAAGATTGAAGTGGATTATGAATTTTGGGTTTGGCGATTGGCAAATTTTAATGAGAGCTCCTGGGAATATTACATCAAAAACAAAATCAGGGTCTTCATTTTAAAATTGACAGGCGTTTCCTCTGTGAATCTGATTTTGAATCTTAACTTTCTGAAGGGTAACTTGTAAAGGGCATAAAAAATTTAAACTCCTTGTTAAAATAACATGAGTCTGCCAATACTAAACGTATCCCACTTTAGAATGGCATGTGAAAATTCACTGCCCGTTTGTCCATTCTCCAAAAGAAGAAGCAATTCGTGCCAGAACTATTAGCCATTTCACAGGGTTCTGTCTTGTGTAGTTGCACCAAGTTTTTATTAAGCAAAAGTACAAGCTAGAGACACAGGATTGTGGTAGATGTCATTTTTTGTGTATGTGTGAATGACTACCCTGAAGTGGCCACACATTGACCTGCAGGCATTGTATTCGATCAGAGACTGTCTGTCAGTCACATTTGTCCTTATCTGCAATGTGCAGTTTCTGCTGTTCCAAATTAAATGTCCCCAGAACAGTGTTGTTTTCAATACCTTAGCTTAACATGCAGTGGTACACATCTTTAGTAAAGATCTTACAGAAGGTGCCTTTTTAGCGCATTTGTTGAGAATAAAACACATTAAGTGGTAGCTAAGAAAGCACCATTCAAACACTATGCAAGCCCTGTCTATACGTTATTTTTAGTCACTTATCACAACCTTGATTCTGGCAGGATTTGCACTACAATAGGAAAATCTGTGCACACTTTTGGCAGCCAGACGTTTAGGCCTACCTGTTTGAATGAAAACGCTATTTATGCTTCTTGTAGAAGCGTCTTCAGTATTTTTTGTAAGCAATAATATTTGTTTAACAGGGATAAATGTAGCTTTTTAATGGAAATTTATAAAGAATGACATTCCCAACTGTCTTTTTTGCTAATGCATTCCTTTTTATAGCATTTTCTACACACACAATTTTCCAGCACAAATGATTTTCTCTTACTTTTTCATGTTTTTTTTTTTTTTTTTTTGGAGCATCATTTTTGGTGTGTGTTTATATGAAATGCAAACAAATAAATTATGAAATAAAATGACAAACTGTTGGCAGTCTTGTTATGTTTTTACATATTGCTGTCACATTTTTCATGAAATTGATGTTTAAGTACTCATAAGCTATAGGAGAGACACAATGTCAAAATTAGCTTTATGGTCAGAGGGGTGGCAATAGCATTCAAATAGCTCCAGTGCACTTTGAACATCCTATTGAGATATGTCTGGTTGATGACATTATAACTTCAAGAAGTCCCATAAGATTATCAGATAAATGTGATAAAATGAAGATTAAATAAAATGGTGAAGTCACACAGCTGAAAGGAGCTATCGTAATTGAATTTAGATGTAGTCCCTGAGACAGCTGGGAAATACAGGCACAGTGAACCAGTCTGATAATAGCATTTTATCTCAGGCTCAGACACTGATCAAACTGTGTTGACACGTGGGGGGGATACTTTTGCTTTGTAGTGATGCACTGTGTATATTTGCATAAGTTGACTTATGATTTTGGGGGTGACATATTAGTTCAGAGAATTGATAATATAGTGAAATGCATTGCTTTACTACAGTTTGATACAACTCTTTGGGCTCAAAAATACAGTAGATATCTCTTTGAACTTTAAGGTGATTTTGATGTTTGTTAACAACCCATAGTGTTTTGCAGATTAAGCAGATAACATATATCCAGTCGATAACCCCTCATGCAACCCCTCATTTTGTTCACAAGACTTGCCCCAATCAGAAATGGCCCAGCTATGAAGATAACCTGCAAGTGTCACTATAAAGATTTACTCTAATCAATGATGTAGGCATTTCATGTGCCCAATTTTAGCACCCAGAACAGAAATGCACACAGAACGTCCTTGAAATGCAGTTACATTACATTACATTACAGGCATTTGGCAGACGCTCTTATCCAGAGCGACGTACAACAAAGTGTATAACCATAACCAGGAACAAGTATGACGAAACCCCTAGAGAGAAGTACCGGTCCAAGTACAGGGAACAACCGCATAGTTCAACTTGGGCCCTGGTGGTTAAACTGATTAACACTAACAACGAGAACGGCAACAACGCAATCTATGGAAAAAATAAATAAATAAATAAAAATAAATAAAAATACAAGTAGTCGTTAAGACTGGCGCATCAACTAAGTCACCTAGTTATCCTTTTTCATGGTTCCTAGCTGTCAGATATTATATATTGTCTATTTACATTACTGGATATGTACTGTAGTAATATTTTGCCTTGGAAGGGGAGGTATTTGCCTTGCCGGGTATCTTGTTCAACTGTACTGAGGCAATGCCACACCTGGGTATTGAAACTGCAATCTACTGGTGACAAATCATAGCATTCGGGAGACAGGAGGAACGAGTATTGAAACAAGTGAAAAGTAAATCTACATGCGCCTACACCCTTCATACACAGCAATATTTTCAGCCATGGTCTGTCAGTAATGAAAGAAAGCCACTTTGCAAAAATGACTAGAGAACAGCAGGCTCTGACAATTTATTACAACCCACTCATTCAATACACAGTCACCTGCCTACTCACTCTCTCAGTCACTCACTCTCCCGCCCACTCACCCACTCACTCACTCTCTTACACAGAACAGGAAGTTTCTCCTTTGAGATGCTTTTTTTCCGGCAAAAGGACAGAGTGCGGGTGCAGTGCAGAACAAGGCATATGTTGAGCAATAGAAGCCCCACCGGACAGGTTGGACTTCCTATGAGCAGTGAAGTGTCTCTCTCGCTCTGTGGTTTGGGGTTTGGTTAGTCATCTTTTGTCTTCGTTCTCTCTTAGGAGGAGGACTCTTCTTTTTTCCCAGGCCTCTGGAGAAATTACTGGGTGCTGTTTCTGGAACTTTGCCAGTTTCGGAGTTTCGGAGTTTCACTGATGTAATTTATTGGCAGGGTACATGAGAACCGACAGGTCTATTCTTACCTCAGGGTTTATTGTTTGCAGTGGAGCCTAGCCCTGGTCACCAACTGCTACAGCTATTGCCAGAGGCTTTTGGCTGTCATGCTCATATTCAGTTTTTAATTTAGCATTAAATAAACGGTTTTTATGGATATAATGTTTAAAGCCTGTCCCTATAAGCTAATTATTTAAGAAGTGCAGCTGATACTACTAATTTTTCGCCACCACTGAGTAAATGGGTCATTTGTTTTCCTCCTAATTCCAGAGCTTTGGAGTGGTTGAACCTCAAGCATGCATGTTGATTGCCTGGTGCTTCAGCCCTAGGTAAATTGCCAGTCCAGTAGTGAATTAAATTATATTTTGAAAACCCACAAAAATAGCATGTTAATTACCGCATACCGTCCAGAAACACAGAAATGAAACACCTGTTGAACCCCTTTGGGTATTCTGTGCATCATCCTGACTGGTTGCACATCACTACCAAGTGATTTTATTGTTGTAAGCAGATATTTGATAAGGAAGCCACTTTGTTGGTAAAAATCTGTGAATGCAACTGCCTCCTTAGCAGAGAATCACAAATAGTTTAACTGGCACTTACAGTTCTATGTATTTTTTTTTATTGCATGTTACAGTAGACTGTATATGCAAAATAGCTGCCAATTAATGATTACTCTTTTATTTTTCACATTATTTTCTGCTTAATAATTTGTTTGAAGGCCCACACCGCTGAAGTGATGCAATGTTTATGTGATTAGAGAACGATTTTAGCAACATATTCATTCACTTCAAAAATACAGTTTATGCTCTGAGTAAAGAAGAAAGATAGGAGAGAAGTAAGAATGAAACCTTCTTTAGCAGCTGGAAAACTCCACGCCCAGAAACAGTATTTAAATTTTGTTTGGAAAATCAAGCTCCGACAATTGTAGTAAAGTGGCTAAATGCTGAGATTTCACTTTAAGGACTTACAAAGGGAAAAGACTGAACAATTATCACCTGAAACATTCATCCAACGGGAGACTATGGATTCACACCTAAATCCACACCATGTGCATTCGCTATTTCACGTGATTAGATTAATGTAGCTTCCCTTTAATTGTCACATGCGGTGAGAAATGCAAGTCCTGTTGTGTTGTAGCAAAAATGTTATTATCAGCCATTGCGACGTATATGTCCTTTAAGCCACTACAACTGAAAAAGGTGATAACGTGGATGCAGGATTAGTGGAAAGATAATCTTTTCAGCTACAAATTTTACCAAAAGCACCACTTAATCAGTTAAAAATATGCTTCCGATCTGTTTGTACAGCCAAAGGACTGTAGATTATCAACCAGAAAAAAACTGTCAAGTCTGTGAATTAGCCTCTTCATCATCATGCACATGGTAGAGCATTTGCTCACTCAGCACAAAAACATTTTGGGCAGCAGAGAAGCATGTTTTTGAAACTAGTCTTGTAACCTAACGGTCGCAGGTTTGTTTCCCAGCACAGGTGAGACACTGCTTTTTACCCTTCATCAAAGTTACTGAACCTGTACTACTGCCGTATATTTCCAGCTGTAAATAGGATGTAAATAAGAGCGTCTGCTAAATGCCTACAATGTAAACGTAACATTTCAGTTTTGAGTTGTTGGGCAGACTAATGACTTATCTATATTTCAGTTTTATTGTTATTATCCTCTTTTCTATCGTGGTCAGGGAACTAGACTACAGGGCAAGACAGCTTGCTAACAACTCCGTACTCAAATTTGCATTAAGGGATAAATTACGATTGGCTGGGAGCAATGGTGTGGGGATGAGCTGGTCTGGGAATCCAGGGGGTGTTGTGTTCTCACACTGTATGTAGAGGGGTGGGGGGAGGGGGGGTTGTTGTGACATGAGATGATTCCAGTACAACAGTGCAACGGCAAGTAGGGGCAAGGAACTACCAGTCGCCACCATCCTCGTCAGACTCCGCCCCAGTGAAAGGAATGGGAGCACAGTGACCAATGAATAAAGTGCAATGTTTAATTGTGTTTAGAGTTTGTTCCTGGGTCTGTGTTTCACAATATTGCTAATATTAGAGGAAATATTCAGGTCAACAACAATTACTCAGTTTACATGAGGTACAACTCAACAGTGTGGTGAGGTTTTCCCCAGCAACAAACTGATGAGCATAACTTGCAATGTACACAGCTTTTAGTTGCGTTTAGAATGATCGGTTCAGTGACTAGACTTTTACTCACAGTGAAACATACCCTCTAATCATCTGTCAGGTTTTTTTCTTCAAATATATATGGTGTGAGCAAGACACCCCAAAATGTTGGAATAGAAAATTTATAGCTCAATTAAATCTGGGCTTTATTTTAGATTGCCTTGAGAAATATATAGTGTACAATGCATTTGTCAGTGGCAACATTGCAGTAAAAACAATAATTTTCTTCTTAAGTTGTATTAATTATTGCCTCTTAAAAAGCATGAGTCATAAAACCTCTAACGAGACAGAATATAAGCAGTTGGTTTCCCAAGACAGTTTTAAATCCAAATTACAACACAGAGGGAAAATAATATAATAATAAAACACAATAGTACACATTGCAACATTGGTGACCACAAAAACAGCCAATAAAGCAAAGCGCAGCATTATACTTACACAAAGGTATCTGGGACCTCAGTTAGGTCAAAATGCCATGTAAAACAGGAACATACAATATAAGAAACTAACTATGATGGGCTGTGTGCTTGTATGAAAATGAAAGGAAAGTTAAGAGTGGAGTGATTGGACCACAGTCATATGTGAGTACTACTACTGTTTTGTCATATTCCATAACAATTTGACCTGACCCTGTGGATCAATAGTTCCCAAACTGTGGGTCTGGACCCAGTGGTTGGTCGTGAAATTATCGAAGGTGTGACCTGGGACATATAAAAAACAAACGCCTACACAGCATACCCCTACCATGAACCTCAAACAAAATCCACTGGTAATTGTACATGGTGTTATTTTGATATATATGCACATTTGTAAATACCTGGACTAACTGCCATCACACTTTCATGACACTCATGTTACATGTACCCCCATTCCAGCACTTTTTGTAATTTTTATTTGTCCTAATATTGTAGCTTGTAAGTTCAGAATAGTGTTCACTGCATGAACTGAACTGTGTTCTTGAAATAGTACAAAATGAGTATTGTACCTTATTGAACTTGTGTTTTGTAGTTGAATGTATTCACTCAAGTACCTAGTGAGCTTGAAAGTTCAAGAACACGTGCTATATGATGGAATGATGACACAGCCTTGAAATACTTTTCACAGAACAGTAATTCGCTAAGGGGTCAGAAACTCTGCTATGCATTGCCTAGACCATGACATCATGCCAATGGAAGTTTGAGTAAGGTAAGAATGCAGAGCAGCAGGAGAATCCACACCTCTTGAGGAGGGCATTCGGGGATTTTCCATTCGGGCTGAGTTATCAGTGCATGCTTGTCACACGTATAACATGTTCAACTACAGACTAATGCCACGTGGGTGAGATCTGCCCCAGTGATGTCGTTAGCTCCTTCATTATCAGATGAGTCGTAGAGAAAAATTCATTCATAAAAAAGCTTAACCAAAACTACAGGCAGGACATTTACATATGTTGCAACTGAATGGAAAAAAAACATTACAGAAAGAGAAGCATAGAGGAGTGTAGAGATATACATTTGCCATCCCTGTATTGATCGATGGGGAAGTGGGAAATGAACATTTGTCAAAGAGAACCCAGATATGAAGGGAGGTTTCCTGCAGGAGCCACAGAAGTGAGAGAGAGAGAGAGAGAGAGAGAGAGGAAGCAAAGATAGGAAGCCCTCATACAAAGACAGAACGGAGGGAAAACACAGTGGTCACACAATAGCTGCACCCCAGGATTCTGTCATTCTACACACAGAGAGATTTTAGTTGGTCACCTACTGTTGTATTGAGGGAGCTATTTACAAGATAAGAGCCATTTAAATGAGTTCCTACACCATAAAAGCTTAATTGAATTAAAGCAGCTCTCCACACAAAAAATGGCTGGTTTCGTTCATTTGCTTGCATGTATAACAAATGAAGACACCTAGGGCTTATCAGCAAAAATGTATCAGTAACATTCAGGACACACACATACAATTTCATTTTAACTTAAAATTAATTTTGATTTATCGGTCAAGCCAATAAATATACCATCCAGCATCAGGATTTATTTGAATATACAAAAACCCACCATCAATGGCTTTTCTAAAGCTGATTGTGTGGCATAGCCAAACACAAGCATGTATTACATATGAAAATGTTTTAATTTCAGAATTAAAAGGAAATCAAATTAGGTTATTTAGCTGGAAACAGTAGGCACAGACTTAAATAGCAGTTCAACATGTTCCCTAAAAACCAGCTGGACTTTATTTTACAATGACAAATATTATATTTTTGAATGAATTCTTTTCAAATTGAAAAAAATAGCATTTTTATTTTCACCAAGGCAAAACTAAAAGATTAAGCTGTTCCAAACTGAACCAAGTAGAATCAACCAAAATACCTTATTCTTTGCTGTATTCAAACCAACAACATGGCGGACAGTGATCACATAAAACAAAGTAAGGGTGCCTAACATTCTCTAAACTTTGCCACAGCTTTGCCCTTTTTAGAAAATTGTTGTAATCTCAATCAGTTATTAGTGAACAGTATTTGGTGGCATGAGAGCTTTTGGGATTGGGTACTATATATAATTAAAGTCTGAGAAATGTACACAGTGCTTAAAATATCTTAGCTCATGTCCTAGATTATTTCTCATCCAACCGGCTTGACAAGAGCAGAGCCTTCAGTTCAGTGAGTCACAAGAGCCAGTCTGACTGGACGGACACTTTCCTGCTAAGCCTCATCAGTGAGATCTGTAAAGAAGCTGATCACCTGAGCTGCTTTTAAATGGAGTGTCCCTGGATCACTTGTCAAAGTTCTCCCTCACTCAAAGAAAAGCATTAACATTTTTAAAGCCGGTTGAGTAAAGGTCCTCTTTCCACAGTGGCAAGACAGGTCCTAATGCAAATGATTACAGGACTTCACTGTGATGTGCTGTCTCAAACCAGTGTCTCTGGCTTCTAACTAACAGCCTGCTAATGTCTATTCAAGCAGGAACAAAAGGTAAATGTGACAGTGAGGGTGACTTGTCTCTTGTCTTGTTTGTGAAAGACACGGATGTTAATTGTCACCAGAAGATCAGTGTGGGTCAGTGGAAGGATGATTTTTAAAAACGGACACGTTCCATAAAAGGATGCACGGTCAACATGGAAAACGCTTCCATTAGCGGTGATGTCATCAATCACAGTTTAACCTTAATGAGAAATCAGCTCTGTGATGAGCAGATCTTTTCAACAGGAATTACCCCATTGGTCACCACAGAGAGCTCCTGCTAGGGCACAAGATACATCGAAAATGACCTCCAGCTAATCTGGCCTTTGGGGTCCAGACACAAAAGGGCAGATTAAAAGTAATACTCGTCCTCTATCCTTTACTACTGCTGCCCCTTTGGTAACTATTATGGCTGATTTAAAATCTAGTTAAACATGCAAAGGCTATCATTACCTGGTGAAGAGGTTAACACAGAGCCAATTCAGCTTGAACTTTCTTACTTCCTCTTCTGGTCTTTACACATGTGCTCGGAAAGGTACAAATCCTAATGCAGAAGCATTTTAGCGCAAAACTGCATTTGCTGCCTTTTGCTATGTTACCAAAGACACAGCTAGTAACCTGTTAATGTCACCAAGAAACACAATTCTTACAAAGTCAAAGGGTGTCAAATAATGATGGTATCAATATTTCTAATACTATAGGGGCTCATATAACATCCATTTTCTGCTTTCAATGGTCACACCACTGATGTAAAATGGAAGGCCATTCAAAAATTTTCAGAACCCAGGACACTTCTGCTTCCTGTACTGAATACACCTCCCCGCAGTCACAGGTGCATAAACCAACAGGTATGGCATTTGAATAGAATGAAAAATGATCTCTTTTGGGTGAGATTTCACAAGTGCATGGTCACAAGATATCGCACTCCACGCCGCGGTAAGCTTCTGCCACACTGCGGGGGACAATAGTGAAGCCACAGCCAAGCCAGGACCGAGTTCGCACTCACAATAGACAAAGAGAGGCGTTGGGAATAACAAACCAGCCAGGGCCGGCGCATGTTTTCAATGGCAAATAAAGAGAAAGGAGAAAGAGAGCAGCTGCCAAAGGTTGGCTCAGGTGACTTCCGAAGCAGAGAGAAAGAGAAAGAGCAGCTGTCAGTGTGAAACAATGCTTTCCTCTAAACACTGCATGTGCCGTTGTGAGGAAGACAATCCTCGTGCCAGAGCGCTAACCGAAATGCAACCGCCTATAACAGGAGCTTCAGTATTGCTTCACTATTTCAAGGCATTTCAGGACTCCGTTTCAAGAGTTCTGCTGCAGGCGTAGTTGGGGCAATTCAAATGCAGTCCACTTTTCATTCAAATGACAGTCAACGTGAATGACTGTCAGTCAAATCAGGGAGCCTCCTAAATCAAATCATTATTACACATTTAAATGAAAATGAGCTTGTATTGTATGTGATCAATGTATTATTTTGATACTAAATAAAATTAGTTCAAAAAATAAAGAAAATGAACTTTTGTTAGAACAACAGAAGGTATTGAAAATGCATAATTACTTTTTTCATGCCATCCATGCTTTTTCTTGAATTAGCTAGGACACTACAATACTATGAGATCTTCATGTACAGTGTCTAGTGCCATTGGTGCACCAATTTCATTAAGTTGCATTTGAGAGTTACTTGGGTCCCCATGTTGTCTCCAGCATGTGCTTGCTTCATGTTTGCAAGACTTGTGAATGTCACAACAAATCACACTGCCCATGGATGCCTGTGCACTGTAGGCAAACCTCCTCTTCCCTCCTTCCCCTGGAGCTGAGAAACAGAGTGGAGGGTGTGTTTCTGATGAAGAGGCTCAGCAGGATGCCCCCACCCCCACCTGAGGAGACAGAGCACCCCAGTCCATCAATCCACCCAAATCAGGGCTATTTAACATAAGAAAGCATCACTCACATACACACAAAAAACCACCAAGTCACCTGAAAAATAAGAACTAAGTAAGAATAGTCATGAAAAACTCATGCAAAAGCAAAATATGGTGATGGAAATATAGTAAAAACAATTCACATTATTATTATTATTATTATTTTATATTAAACATGACATATTAAACTAGTGTTTTGTGTTACTCATGAGGATCAACATCATAGATGGCACAGAGGGGTCTGATTAGTAGTAAGCATTAAAGTGGGTAAAAAAACAGGTAAGGATGGTGTAATCATACTGAACCTTTTTATATGAAAAGGAACAAACAAGAATGAATTAGCACTATAAACGAACACGTTCCAGAGAAAAACAATTCAGTGTCCGTTATTTAGCAGGATGAGGAGAGGGGGTTTACTGCGATTGTTCAGAGGGGACGAGGTGTGGAGCAGGACACTCCCGTGCTGGCGCCTCTGGCCCAGTTCCTGGCCGTTTCACACCCCGGGGTGGAATCATTATCCCGCTGGGGGACTTTTCGCACCGCCCTGATGGGCAGCTCAAAACTGCCCTGTGAAATTTCACCCCTCTGGTGTTTTGATAAGCCTTCAGAGCAGAGCTTCACATGCTGGGAGATGCAAATGGTCGCCAAGACACAGAAACTGGGAAATTATGGGGTTTATGAGTTCTGACCTACGATTAAGGCTTTTCTTAGGCCTAGTCTCATTCTCTATATCACACTTAACAGTAGAATATATAAAATCAAAGCATGCTTATACATATACTTCTTTAAATTAGCATTGCAGATCTGAATAAGATAAACAGACTGTGCTGTCAATCTGAAAATACAATAACAAGGAAGTGCTTTGATAATAAATGAGGAAGCAACTGCAACAGAACTGCTTATGCATTTACTGCTTAAGGCAGGATAAAAATAAACTGAAGGTAAGCACGTTTTCCAGGTGTGAGGAAATATTAATCAGACAGATATAAAAAATTGGTTATTTTAATGCAAACGACATTGAAAGCAAACGTATAGATGCTTTGTATTCTCTCATTGCCACTTTTTATAATGTACAACATTATTTATGCATCATAGAAATAAGTGCATTGTTCAGAAAGGTCCAAGATTCATATTTAAATAAACTAAGGGCTGCTCAGTAAATTCATTTTGTCTTCAATCAACACTGCTGTGAAACTCAGTCCATGACACATTTGACTTAATGAGAGGTTTTATTACAAAATACAATCATGTCTACTAAATGTGTAAGGACTGTTATCATATAGGCTTTTCACTACAAAACAGCCGTGAACAGATTGCCTAAGACCCATACATTACTCATGCAGGCAGTACTCTCACACCATGACTCAAGCAAAGTCTCAAAGCGATCACGTCCTAACTTCTCTAAAGTAGCCACTCAGGTAAAAGGTAACCTCTGACTCATAAAACAAGGTTTTCCTCATGAACCCTCAATAATTTGACTGTCATCTTTTCACTACCTGCTGGTCGAAACACATTGGTTTTTCTATTGTCCTTTTTGACATTTAAAAAAAATGTAACCATAATCAGTGGCTATCAGTTTTTCTTGTGAAGTCATATGACATTAGGGATATAATTAATAGAGACTCATTAATAGAGAATATTAACAGTGAATTTCTTTTTATATATAAGGATGACTAGCACTGCTAACAAAGGCAAATACAGTAAATCGTAGCCAGAATCTTTCTTGGCAGATAACAGTTGATAACAGTGAACAAAACTAAATAATGTGGATTAATATTTATCATTCATTAGCACAAATTCATTCAGAAACTTCTATGGTATACCTGAAATAACTGTAGATCACGTCTTATTGCAAGAACATACATTTAGCTAATTGCGCAGAAATACTTTTGGGGATTCAAAATATACTATAACACAGGTGATATGCACTATCATGGGAAGCACTGAAATATGACGTAATGCTTAAAACCTCTGGAAGTGGTCAAGATAATGATGTTTTTTTCAGCTAAGGCAGAATGTTGGCAACTTGCTAAAAAAAAAAGGTTTATATTGCTTGAAAAGGGCTTGCAGTTCCAAAACCAATGACACTTCTGGTGTATGATGCCCTCTGTTGGTTAAAATAAATATTTCCTGCTAGAAAGGTCGAAGCCAACATTACATTACATTACATTACAGGCATTTGGCAGACGCTCTTATCCAGAGCGACGTACAACAAAGTGTATAAACATAAACATTCTGTTAAAAGACGTGAAGGATACTGAAAACAAACAAAAATGTATAAAATATATGTCATAAGAAAAAAATCTGAAAAGTGATAATTATTAAACTGTATTAATTCATACATTTGTTATATATATATATATATATATATATATATATATATATATATATATATTAGATTTTTAATTTAGTGGATTTAAATGTATTTACAATGTACACAACCCCATAACTATGGTGATATCGTTTCAGACGAAAATACCCACATATGGGTATTGTTTTAGCCTATTTATCGAGAATTATTCACAAGTAAATATTTGCTGACCTTTTTGAACACGGTGTCTATCACTTATTTGGCAACAACAACAAAAAATCTTTATAAAAATAGCTACAAAAACTACACGATATAACTGTCAAACAAAATACCCTTCAATGTCCAGGGCATCACGTGGATTTCAGGAATGCGTGTCAATAACGTTGTTTTTAAAGAGATAGATTTTTCACGTAGCCTATGCTATTGCATCAAATACCGAGAATTGTGGTCCATCGTCCATACCACTTAAGTGGGTCGTCAAAAAAAAAAAAAAAAAAAACTTTTGGAACTTCTCATAAAAAAAAAACATAAATATCCAAAGTCATTTTGCATTCATACGTTTTAAGCATTCTATTCAATGTGTAATTACATCCTCAACTAAGAACTAAGCCTAGTCTACTGACCTAGGCCTAACTATGCGAATTAGCACGTTAGCTGGCTACAATACAACATCCTTAACGTAAAGGCGATTTTTTTCGAATTAATTTGTGAACGTATTACACTACCGAAGAATACCTACTCATGTGCCAGATACCGTTGTACACGAAAACAGCCCTAGCAGACCACGTTGAAAACGAAAAACGAAACAATATGGAATACTTCAATTCCCAGAATGCAAGAGTACATGATCACTCCTCCATGACCTATGGCCTGTGACTGAAAATAATCTGATCAGCTGATCTGACCTGGCAACAACATTCAGAGAGCTCTAACAGGGAGGGGAACCTTTAACAAAACAATGCCTTTAATATTTAAGAAAGCACTTTAATACAACGCTCTAATTTTTTAACTCTTAAAACGGGTGATACAGTTTATTGGTAGGAAAAAACCGTGGTTATATTTTGAGAAGAAACTGCTAGCTAGCTAACAAGCTAGGATTACTGAGTCACTATCTTGTACCAGGCGACTGTGTTTTTGTTGTTGGGTAAACATCTGATTTTCTCGTGTCTTTTACAGATAATACTTGAAAAAACAACGATTCTGTCTTCAACGTTAACCGGGTTGTGGCAAATAGACACGATTCAGTTGTTTTGCTGCATGTAAATAACACAGGTTTTGAATATTAAATATTTTAATTGTCATTTGTATGCGTTTCGTCGCATCGAGTAGCTAACCTAAATGTTTCAGGGAAATTCTGATGGGTATGTCACAGCGATAATATTTCATATGTATTTCTGTAAGAACATAGCACATTCGGTTGCATTAAAAACGATGGGTAGTTAAGCAACCAAGAGGTTTAGCAAAGCAATGTTACTTCGTTCTTTATTTTGACATTTCAGAAACTGTTTTACGTTAGCTGTAATTTTCTATGTTTAGGTACAAAACTTGGACATTGATATTATCCGTTCAACTCAATTGCACTTAGTGATTGAAAGAACAGCATTTTGCACTGTGCCATAATTTAAAAAATAGATGTACATTTGTTATTATTTTATTTGTAAACAAACGGTGGGGGTAAGTACAGTGTAAATGTTACAGTAAATAGTTAAGAACTGCTAAGTTCTAAATGCACAACACCATTCTACCTTACTGATAAGTCAGAGGAAAGGGATCATGCATGCGATCATCTAAATATATAAATCATATATTTATATGTATACCGTAGTATATCGCATGTACATTAACTCCTATATATAGTAGCCTAATATTGAATATAAGCGTAAATATAGCGGATACATAATATCTTAGTATTAAAATACTGTCTGTACAGAATCATAAAGTGCGAAACATGAGTGGCCAGGGTCCGTCTTCAGAAAAGGGAGTTAACACCAATTTAGTTTGTCAAGAGAGCTATGCCTGTGGGGGCTCCGAGGAGGCCGTATTTGAATGTGATGAGTGCGGAAGCTTGCAGTGCGTTCGCTGTGAGTTGGAACTCCATCGCCAGGAGCGCTTGGCAAACCACGAGCGTATTCGAATTGGACCGGGGCACGTGCCCTTTTGTGACTCCTGTAAGGGAGCTAACGGTAGCCCTGTGATTGGTGGTCGGCAACGGGCGGTGGTGCGCTGCCAGGGCTGCAAGATAAACCTCTGCTTAGACTGTCAGAAACGCACCCACAGTGGAGTGAACAAAAGAAAGCACCCTCTCACCAACTACCCGCCACCCAAACCTGTAGAGGCAAGTTCTGGTGCTGGTGTGGATGAAGCCGAGGCGTGGAAGGCCAGAGTTCTGGAGAAGGTCTGCAGTTTTCTCCTTGTGGACGAGAATGAAGAGATGCAGGTGTGTGGGTATGGTCTGGGTATGGTTAGTCATCTGTTCGGTAATATAGATTTTCCAATTCAGGTGTTCTCTTTTCTTGTCACCATGTAATGTGCAGAATAGTAATATAATATGCATGATTTATTAAATATTTTCCTGACCAAGCTTTAAACTTTTTTCTGAAAGAAAAGCAGACAGTATCTTTATATATATTTTTTACACTTTATTCAGGAAGAGTTAAGCAGAGAGGGTTATTGTTAGGGATGGTATCCCATGACAGACAGTGCTGTGGTGTGGAATTGATCCCCCAGCCACAAGGGGGAAGTGGTATATGGGTTGAGAGTCAGGCATTCTGTAGTCTACACCTCATGGCGTCCCCCAAGCTTTAAATTTGAACTTGTTTGGCTTTCTAATCATGTACTACTCTGATGACTTCTTAAATAGACGACTTTCACAATAGTGTGTTCTTGTGATCCCTGCTTAGGTGAAGGACGAAGAAATATTTGTCAAGAAATTGGACTGCAATCCTGAACAGCTCCTCAAGGTGGTGTCCATTTTTGGGAACACGGGGGAGGGTAAGTCCCACACTCTCAACCACACATTCTTCCTGGGCAGGGAGGTGTTCAAGACTTCCCCTACTCAGGAGTCTTGCACAGTGGGGGTGTGGGCGGCTTTGGACCCCGTCCACATGGTGGTGGTCATCGACACGGAGGGGCTGCTGGGGGCAAGCTCCAACCAGGGCCAACGCACCCGGCTGCTGCTGAAGGTGCTGGCCATCTCTGACCTGGTAATCTACCGCACCCATGCTGACCGTCTGCACGATGACCTCTTCAAGTTCCTCGGGGACGCCTCAGAGGCTTACCTGAAGCACTTCACCAAGGAGCTGAAGGCCACCACCGCCCGCTGTGGACTGGACGTGCCTCTGTCCTCTCTGGGACCGGCCGTTATCATCTTCCACGAGACCGTCCACACCAAGCTTCTCGGCTCAGGTCAGTGGGACGGGCTCTGTGTGGCATGAAAATGTTTTCAGACGGTTGCAACTCATGGAAAAGCCTAGCTACGTTCGGATACACTGGATATGTGCACTTGGGCTTTGCTTAGTGTGAACAGAGGCTTTTCTTTTTAACCGGCTGTCTAACTAATTTAGCCTGCTGGATTGCGGACCTCCAGGGTCAGGATTTTAAACAATCCTGTTTTAAGCTAACACTAAGCTAGATTAGGCATTGTATCCTTGGTGATCTGATGTCTCATCCAGTTAAAGACTTCACGCATGTAAGATTGAAACACAAAACCAAGGACTATCCTGACCCTCAAAGCAAAGTGTCACCAGTGCTACAATTCATTATACCTCAATGGTATAATATGACTAACACTCATCTTCACTTAACGCCACTCCTTACCGTAGACAAGCCCTCTGAGCCGGTGGAACGGCTGCTGCAGGAACGCTTCCGGAAGCTGGGCCGGTTCCCAGAGGCCTTCAGTTCCATTCAGTACCGCGGCACACGCACCTACAACCCGCCAACGGACTTCAGTGGCCTGCTGCGCAGCGTGGAGCAACAGCTGGACAACAACACCACGCGCTCGCCACGTTCCTCTCGAGTCATCTTCAAAGCCCTGCAGGTAGATGCATGCATGAGACTGTGTGTGAGTGTGTGTTTAAGTGTGTGTATAGGTGTGTGTGTCTGTCTGTCTGTGTGTGTGTGTGCATAAGTGTGTGTATAGGTGTGTGTGTGTGTGTGTGTGTGTGTATAGGTGTGTGCGTCTGTCTGTCTGTGTGTGTGTGTGCATAAGTGTGTGTATAGGTGTGTGCATCTGTGTGTGTGTGTGTGTGTGTGTATAGATGTGTGCGTCTGTCTGTCTGTGTGGGTGTGTGCATAAGTGTGTGTATAGGTGTGTGCGTCTGTGTGTGTGTGTGTGTGTGTATAAGTGTGTGCATCTGTCTGTCTGTGTGTGTGTGTGTGTGTGTGTGTGTGTGTGTATAAGTGTGTGTATAGGTGTATGCATCTGTCTGTCTGTCTGTCTGTCTGTGTGTGTGTGTGTGCGTGTGTGTGCGCGTCTGTCTGCCTGCCTGTGTGTGTGTGTGCGTCTGTCTGTCTGCCTGTTTGTCTGTGTGTGTGTGTGTGTATAGGTGTGTGCGTCTGTCTGCCTGCGTGTGTGTCTTTTTCCTTTTCTATTTAGCACAATAAATTAGCTCATTAAAGGCCCTTTAGTTTGAAATCTGATATGTGTATCCTCTTCTTTTATTCTACCTAATTACCTTCATTCTTTAAAACAATTAAGGAGAAAATAAGACCTCAATTGTTAATTTTATCTCAATTCAGTTAAATTTATATTTCAGTTGAATGGATGCAAATTTAGTCAGTTCAGATGCAGCATAAAGCATTTCTGTGATTTATTAAGGTTTTCTTTACACAATTCCACTCTTTCCTCATTTGAATTTTCTCCACTTCTGTGAATACACTACACATATGATTAAAATCATGCATGAAATATTCTATTCTTTAAAGCAGGTTGCACTGGACTGTAATAATTGTAACTTGAAAATGTATGGTATATTGTCCATTTTGTCACATGCAAAGTGTGTCTACAATCCTTACCTTATATCACATTTTTTTTATTTTGTGCTGGTTATGCAATACTGTTGTGTAGGCAGACCTATAGCAGTAGCTCTTTGTTTTGATGTTAGCAACCCCGCTGCTGCAGCTGTGTCTCTGTGGATTGGGGGCTCTCCTGTACTCGGGTAGTAACGCAGTGCCGGGTGTTTTGACGCTGCTCTGTTCAGGCCCTGAGCGATCGCTTCAGCGGGGACATCCCGGACGAGCACCTGGCCCACAGCTCCTTCTTCCCGGACGAGTACTTCACCTGTTCCAGCCTCTGCCTCAGCTGCGGGTAGGTGTCCCGCTCGTGAGGAGCGTCCTCCGCGGCGCGCCCGACGCTAGGGCGTTTCCCCCGAGCGCTCGGCCCTCGCCTCGCGGACCTCGGTTCTCACGTTCGGCGTCCTTTTTTTTTTTGGAAACCCAGCTCCGGCTGCCGGAACAGCATGAACCACCTGCGGGAGGACGTGTGCCATGAGGCCAAGCACCGCTGCCGCTACTCGGTCCACTACGACAACCGCGTCTACACCTGCAAGGTGAGCTGCGTGGGCGGCTGCCCCTCAGTCAGCTGAGCGGAGCCATCTGACCCTCCCCCTGCTCTGTGATCATTGCCTTGCATTACATTACATTTATTTGACATACGCTTTTATCCAAAGCGACGTACTATAAGTGCATACCGAAGGTCATTGGGACTACTAGTTATTCATGGCCATGAACACATTAAGTCCAGTTCACACAGTAAGCATAGGCTAGGTCAGAGAGTAATGTTAAGTCAAATTAGGAGGCATGACAACAAGCTACAACACCAAGATAACAAATTGCTATGTAAGTGCTGGATGGAGGTACATGTAATATGAAAGTGGTGCAGGAGGTACTTGTGTCACAAGCTCAGAACTGAGTGTCCCTGCTGGTCCCACAGGCGTGCTATGAGGGAGGGAAGGAGGTGATCGTGGTGCCCAAGACGTCCGCTTCCTCTGACTCGCCGTGGCTAGGCCTGGCCAGATATGCCTGGTCCGGGTGAGTAGCACTGACACACAGGAGTTGGCAGAGGTCAGGGTTGGAATATGACCCTTGCCTCTAATTTTAACCCTCATATGCCGTACAGATTTGTGCTCAATTCTACCCTCACAAATGAATGAAATTTAAATTCAGATTCAATTCAACTTTAATGGAGATCTAACATTTAATGTGTTGTTCCTTATAGTATAGTTAAATAGCCCTAAGTATTGAAAGTTGGGATTTCTCTTCTTTTCACATAAAGATCG
Organism: Anguilla rostrata; assembly: GCF_018555375.3. Taxonomy (NCBI): domain Eukaryota; kingdom Metazoa; phylum Chordata; class Actinopteri; order Anguilliformes; family Anguillidae; genus Anguilla; species Anguilla rostrata. The sequence continues at coordinate 18,477,039 of NC_057933.1, read as the reverse complement.
TGTACTGACAGCAAACCACGATCTTCTCCCTGATGTATTCATTACTAATGAATTGATACTTCTATAATCTTAGTTGAAATGCAGGATAGATGGCTGCCATAAACATTTTATCAATTAAATTTAATTTCAATTTTTAAATGAAACTAAGGGTATTCCTTACATGATTTCTGTCGGTGCTTATTAGAATAAGTGACCTGACTGCATCGTTTCTGCCTGTTACGGCATTTTACATTTACATTTGTAACATAGTGCAGATTCTCAGCATTTTTATACGTTTTGGTTTCACTGTGTAAAAATCAGAACACTTTTTATACATTGCACATGGTGAAACCAGAATGTATAAAAAACACCCTTTAATAAAGGTGAGATTCTGCAATTTAACCAAATGTGAATTGTTTGATTACAAATGTAAAATTGTAGTGTACAGAGCCAAATCTGGAAAAATATGTCTTTGTCCCAAACACTATGGAGGGCACTGTACATGTTTAAGGGTACAGCACCAGGGCCCTATCAAGGAATTCAACATGGACCCTCTGGGTTACAAACCCTGTTCCCTAACCACTATACTGCAACGGTGCTTCAAGGCTAGTTTTTTAATCAAGTAATAATAAATTCAAATGTCACACAGTGAGACGCAAACTAGTTTAGATTACCAAGAAGAGATTGTGACCACAAGATAGCCAAGAGTGAGGAGTGTCTACCTATGCATTTACATCAGTTGCTCAGTAGCATCTTTTAAGGAAGGGTGTGATTATTTGCCTTGGTATGCTTTTTCAAAGAAATAATTTAGACGTTTTCAAAGAAGTCATTTAGAATTATAGCACATTTTGTTTGTTATTAAAACAAGGGGATACCATTTCAGTTCAGATTCCTCCTGGTATCCTAAACATGCAGAAAACCATTTCTGAAATTGTGTAATGAAGTTACTCTTTTAAGTACAAGCTGCAAAAGCATAAAATGTTGAGTTTGAGAGTCGTGAGCCCGTCAGTTCTGTAACTGAATCCAGGTGTGTGTGTGCAGGTATGTGATCGAGTGTCCTAACTGCGGCGTGATTTACCGGAGCCGGCAGTACTGGTACGGGAACCAGGACCCTGTAGACACCGTGGTCCGCACCGAGATCCAGCACATATGGCCAGGGGTAAGAGAGGCTGTGCTACACACTCCCAGTCCTGCCCCATTTCTGTTATATTGTGATATAGTTACGTAAGGTAGGTAAGGTACTTTTGCATTCAATGTGTGTGTGTGTGTGTGTGGGGGTGTGTGTGTATGTGCAAGCGTGCATGTGTGTGTGCGTGCGTGTGTCTGTGTGTGTGTGTGTGTGGTATGTGTCAGCATGTGTGTGTGATTACTTAGAGAGGGAGGGAGAGAGTTAGATATGGAATTATTGGAGGTGAAGTTTGAAAATGGCTAATAGTTCTGCCTAAGGTGTATCCCTTCACTATCATTGAGTTTCCTGTTTATATTCATTGAATTTGTGCTATAAAGGGTCTGATGAAGTCTGTCAATTGAGTAAATAAAAATAAGCTTCACTGCCAAAATCTGCTTTATTTTGTTTGTGTTGGAATGGACCCAGAGTGAGTGTGAATGTGGGTACTCTTTCTTGCAAAAATTCTTGTGAATTTTTACTTGATTTATTTCAATTTACTTCATTCAAATCCATTTGCATGAAGGCAAAGTATTTGTAAAATATGAATGTCAGCTGATAACTTCCATGATCTAATAAATATAAATATATTTTCTTTTCATCGAGTAATAGGTTCTGCACATAAACTGTTGCGAAGGTTTATGTGCTCATTCTTTGCAATGTAGTTGTTGTATTTCTTGTTTTGAAGAAAGACTTAACACCACCAGTTCAGTGTAACCAAGGCTGATATCTAACTATGCGTGTTACAGTGGCTGACATGACTGCAGGCAGTTACAGGAACCTACAGTGTTATTTTCTATTTTCAGAGGTGTCTGTTAAAAGAATGCGTAAAGTCTAGTCCCAGTAGATTCAGTTTATGTATTTAGCCCTAAACGCTGAGGGTCATAAGTGTCACCTTAAGGTCTGCAATCTCTCCTGCAGTCGGACGGCTTCCTGAAGGACAACAGCAACGCGGCGCAGCGGCTGCTGGACGGGGTCAGCTTCATGGCGCAGTCCGTCTCCGAGCTCAGCGTCAAGCCCGCTAAAGCTGTCACCTCCTGGCTCACGGACCAGATCGCACCGGCCTACTGGAAACCCAACTCCCTCATCCTGGTGAGCGGGAACAGCCGAGTCGACACTTCTGCGGGTTGTTTACTGCCCTTTGCTCGGGTTCAGCGGCTGAGTCTCTCGCGGCGTAGCCTCGCGGCTCGTAACAACTGATAAGGCTCGGTCCTGGAAGTGCTCCCAGGGGTGGGGCTTAACGACCACTTCCTGTCTGCCTTGCACCCATCAGGCGTGCCACAGGTGCTCCGAGATCTTCCAGGACAACGATACCAAGCACCACTGCCGCGCCTGCGGGGAGGGCTTCTGCGACAACTGCTCCTCCAAGACCCGGCCCGTCCCGGAGAGAGGCTGGGGCCTGGCCCCCGTGCGGGTGTGCGACGTCTGCTTCGAGCAGAGGGGCCTCAGGCCAGGTATGACCCCTCTGGTCAACAGCGGCGGGCCTGCCAGCGCTTTCTCACCGCGTCCGCACAGCGCGTTTCACTGTGGTTTTTCTATACAGAGCTGCTGGATGCGGATTTGGAGGATGAGGAAGGTGGGACGCTGATAGCCAGGAAGGTTGGAGAGGCTGTGCAGAACACGCTGGGAGCTGTGGCCACAGCCATAGACATCCCATTTGGTGAGTCCTTATGTCCCTGACCCATTAGGTACACAGCTGCTGTGGTGGATTGGTTGATTACCTACAAAGCTTTTAGAGGCAAAGAAATACTGCCACCTGTTGGCTAAGGTAGGTTTATACAGGTTTTTAAAAATACTCCCCCCTGGTGGTAATATAAATTCAGAACAATATTTATTGAACAAACAATATTAATATTCTGGGGTTTGTATGAGATATTGATTTGTTTACAGATCCACAGAACATTTTCTGATTATCCTGGTTTATCGCTTTGTAAAATCTTGAAGAACAAGGTTAACTGTACTTTTAATATTACTTTAAAGTGGATTTGAATTTAATGAAAGGCAATACAATATTATATCACCTGTAGGTGGGCTGTGCAGTGACAGCTAGTAAGCTAGTAATAGGTTGGTTGGGCTGTCACTCACTCGATCACTCACTGCATGTGCCCTTTAGGCCTGGTTAAGGACGCTGCCCGCCCCGCCTACTGGGTGCCCGACCAGGACATCCTGTCCTGCCACCACTGCCAGCGCGAGTTCACTGCCAAGCTGTCTAAACACCACTGCCGTGCCTGCGGACAGGGCGTGTGCGACGAATGCTCCCCCGAGCGCCGTCCCGTCCCCTCCAGAGGCTGGGACCACCCCGTGCGTGTCTGTGCTAGCTGCAACCAGAAACCAGGGGACCTCTAGCAGGGCTGGCCCCTTATTTCTCCACGTGGAACACTGGAGTGATCCCTGTCCCTCCCCCCATCCCCGTAGCTAGAATGGTTAAGCCCAGTGTGTAGCGGAGGCGGTCCTCTGTACACATAGAATTTCACTGTTCACCACTTTTAGGCTGTGGGCTCTGTAGAGTGAGAAGAAGCCCCGCCCCATTTGTCTGTCTGCCTGCTCCAGCACAGAGAAAAAGAAAGTAGCATAACTGAGTGAGTGGTTAAGAGATCTCCACCTTTCCCACCCCTATTCATAGTCCTTTTTCCACCTGTAAGCTTTCCTTACTGCCATTTTTTTATTGAAGGAGTTTTTATGAATTTTTATTGTGGAACCTGACGTTTTCATAAAAACTAGTAAGTCAGGCATATACTTGGTTAGTCCACACCACGCAGGGATTTTGCCATATGGTTTGTGATTACCACCAACCATTGAAACAAGTTGTTTGTGCTCTGTATTGATGTCATGTATAGGAACTGGGAAGTGTCAGTACAGGATTAGTGCAGTATATTCAAGTCACTCCAGTGAGCTGCTGAGACAGTTGTTAATGGATTGTGGGGATGCAATGAGATCCAGTGAACATGTATGTGCAGATATAGAATTACTAGACTGGCCAAATATCTCTTGGTTATTTTACAATTGCTTTGGCCAATATGATACCTAATGGGATATACACAATATCTTCACCAAATATTCTAGAATTGTACTGTTCCCATGGTCCTTGGAAATCCTTGAAAGTATCCACCAATTTGTGGAAAATTGCTACATTTTTAAAAGTACTTTTCAAATGAATAGTGAATTGACTGTTCCATTTAGATTACTATCTTTCTGTCCAGCTCACTTGTTTGATGTAAGTTACTTTAAAGTCTTTTCATGGCAGTGTCTGGCCTGATCACTGACTTACATTGTAAGCCTACTTTCAAAACTCTTTGGTGTGTGCAGTTCACTGCCAAGAACATCTCCAAAATATTTTAAAGTAATATGACTCACAAAGTATTTCCCTTGCAATTCCATTGTCAAAGGGGCCCAGTTTCCAGTAACCTTGACGAGAGCAGCAGTAACAACTAATCTTTTCAGTGGCATTGAAAAGTAGCATGTAAAAAACAGCTTAAGTGGGACCCCATGCCTCAGCACCACAGACTCATTTTATTTGGTGGAACCGGGCTCCAGGGGTCACAGAAGAACCACTTGAGTTTAAGTGAAGTCCCTGAATTATGTATCGACTTTTTAGCCCACCTCGAAAATGTTAATGCTGTGTGAATGTCCCAGTCAAGAAAGTTTCCTGACATTGTCCCAGAGAACTACTTCGGGAATCTCACATAATGAAAGTTGCAGGTTGAAACCCTTGTCTCTTTTCCCTCAAATAATTATCTTATAGGCAAAAAGGAATTGAAGGGTAGGCGGCTACCTAGATTACGATACCTGGTAAAATAAAGGTGGAATGCAGGTGACTGCGGGAGAACTAGTCCCATGTGAATGCCAGTATGCTCAAGAGTCTCTCATGCCCTTCCATCAGACTGCATTAGTTGTGCATTCATTTCCAATCCTCTGGAACTGGAGAAGGGAGGGTACTCCCTTGCTGTTAGCCTATAGATTCATTCCATTGCCATGATCGTTCTCATTACTAAGCTGTGATCCCGAGTGATCAAGCATGTAATTCATGAAGTGAGTGAATCGCAAGAGCAGCCGAGGACGCTGCTTTCATATAGTCTGTATTATTGTGTATTTTAGTGGGAATGGTACAGAAACTGGGAGTTTCATTCAAGCTAGTCTTTTTTTTTTCTTTTTTAAACGGCAGTCAGTGTATGGGTTACTTTGAACGAAGAGTGATGTGGTCACTACGGATAGTGCAGTCGAAGCATATTATCTGACTCGTGCCAGGATTGCTGTGGACTGTCCGTCCTTATTCAACGGGTTAACCTTCCACTGGCTTCGGATTGCACGCGATTTTATGAAACCTATGTACCGTCCTTCAAGGTAGCTGTTTAACATCCAACCTGGCACAGTGCACCCTGGTCACCACGTGCACCCTGTTTGAGTTTTGTTTGCCTCGATAGGTTTGTGAGTTCGCAGGTGTTAAGGAGACGTTGTGCCTGTACTCACGGTGCAGATGTTATACCAAACGAAAAATGAATTTACACACGGACTGATTTTGTGAAAAGACTGAGAAACGAGAAGGGATGATTCACAGAGCATAGGACACTTTTATCATTTCTGTATCATGTATGCTGATATATTAAACTCCTGAACATTTCAATACCGTTTGTCTGTGGGTTGTGTACTGCAAGTCAGGCCTGTTCACAGTTTTATTTCTTAAACTCGCTCGAGTTTATTTCAGTGCCAGAAATGCATTTATTAGAGATACATACTATTCACGATAATATGAGATATTGCATATTTCTAACTGCTGATGAAGAACATTTTTATCTACTTTTTATTTCATAATGGGTGAACTACTGCTACAACTATGAACTTGAGTGCCCCCTAATAACTGAGCAGATGCACATCTGTGGATGTTTTGGGGGGTTACATGAGGATTCCACATTTCACATGATGTGGCAAATGCGTTCTCAATATGTCAGTGGTGAACGGGTAGTTCTGATCCTACAGGTATGTGCACATTGAGGGGTGATGTCCTGAAAAAGACCTAACCTGCCTTCCACACCATGGGCATAGCACTTCCCCACAGCACCAGTGCACCGTTAGCCGCCGCATGACTCTTCCTGCTACAGGAGCGTCCGGCTTGGTTTGATTTCCCATGTATTATTTTGTGTATTCTGTGTTTATTTTTTCTCTGCCAGGGTTGAAATCCAGTCAGCATTCATTGATCAGCCTAAACCTTTGCTCATTCCCAGTCCCACCCACAACTATTTTTAGGAAAGTGGAAGTCAAAGGTTGAAAATCTTTAAATACATAGTGTTGGTAATTTTAGTTGCACATGCTATGTTTGATTGGCAAAAATGAATAAAAAGGCAAGCCGTTTCTTGATACAAACAAGTCACTGGTATATTAAAATGAGGTCAAGAAAAGACAGGCTACACTACAGCGTGTAAAGAGTTGGCGACCAAATCAACATAGAAATGGCTGATTCATCTGAATGGCTGCTTTTGCCTGGGTTGGACCGGATGAATGGGGCTGGCAGGTGGAGGTGTTGGGCTAAGGGCAGGCCGACACAGCCAGACGCCTTGGCGACACTCACCAGAAGCAGTCTGCGCGACCAGTAAGGAGAACAAACACTCTTTCACGACTCGGAACATTCCAGCAGCTGAATGCCTTTATCTACTATACCATATTGTGCAATCGAAAAGGGAAATTTTGGGTTCACCATTTCAAAATACCTACTTGCAACATAAACCACGTTTTGTCAGGGTGATAAGGATTGTCCTAGAAATGGTCAATACCCCTGCATTGTCAGAGGGAAAGTATACAGTATGTGGGAGTCCAAAATGGTCACAAGGTCCAGACAGATTGAGTACTCAAACTGTCAATGGAGCTTCTCTTGCCTTGTTTCTACTTCCTTTGGTAGAAGGAGGCTGATACCTTGATTGTACTCACTATTTTGTGAAAATGTTAACTTGTGACACATTTAAGTGAGTTATTTTTCAATGCTTCCATATCAACTTGATAGTCACTGAAATTAATTAAATGTAAGACCTGAAGTTACAGCTGCTTAAATGTGTTGCCCAAAGCTGAGAGAAAAACACATTGAACTTTGATTGAATCTTGGCCTTGACATAGAGTATCTTTTTACTGAGGAATTTTTACATGACAGTGCTCACACGTACATTACCAGGCATGATTTCAATGCATAAGCCAACTGGCCTGTTCAACATCCCACAAAAAAGTCATGAAAATGTCTGCCTTATTATGGAGTTGATAAGTGGTAGGAAAAATGTTTACAGAATGAGAGGCCCTGTGCAAAACTGCAGTAAGCAAACTTCAAGCCCTTCGTTACCAGTAACAATAACAAAAGCTTTTTATTATTGTGCAATAAGGGGAGTGGGTGAAGCAAAGATTTGTCACACGTACATGCATGTGTTGGTGAATGGATGGAAACCACTGTGCCAGACACAATGGGTGCTTATAATATACTGATAAATCAAGTGAAGCTCCTTCGTCATTCCTGGCATGACTAAAGAGTGTTCTGGAATAGGAGCTGGGGCCCTGACCAATGAGCTGCCAAATGTATATGTTTTTAGAGGAAACTCGCATGGCAACATTTTAATTCTTTCAGGAATACTGCATTGCCTGCAATCACCAAGAGGCGGTATTTCCCCCATTGAGTGGATTAAATAAAGTTGGGGGAAAAAACAAGCACCTAGGGGGAGCTGTGTGATCAGTCTTGAATTAAACATCCCTGGCTCAGGTTGATCTGTCAGCTACAATTACAAGCACTGCAGATTACTTTGTGGGTATTTATCTAGTGAATCTTCTGTATAACTTTTATTTTAAGAAACACACCTCCTGGGGTGCTCACAGAGAGAAACCACAAACTAAATTTAGCCGTTGAAGTTGGTGCACACACATGCTGCAAACCATACAGGAAGTGTCATCCCATTGCAGAGGCATACAGAGACCAGCTCATAAAACATTCAGGGTAGACGTTACATTTTTATTGATTTTTTTTGTCTCAGTCCTCACCTCACATACCAACTTTAATGCAGGTACTACCTATTTGTGATCATTCAGTATTTCACATTAACAGTACCAGTTGGAAACCTGCCTGCCTTTAATGTTCTGTTTTGCAGTTGATTTGCATCATTTTTCATGTATCCCTGCTCCTCGGGTATTTGACTTGGTGCCTTAGCAGGTTTTATTTGACCGCAGTATGTGTATGCCATGCAGACAAGGTGCAAGGTCAGATCTGTGGGGGTGATAATTGCAAAGATAGAATCTGTCCCAGGCCTGCGGACTAAGTTGCACCTCTGGTAGTCTGAGAAAATGGCATCACAGCTTGTATTCTATCAGTTTTCTGTCTTCATTTAAGTAGTAGATTAATCCTTAAGGAGGTAAAATACAAGACACTGGGTATGATTAAATATTTTGTATCAGTTCAAAAGACTCCTGGGGCATATGCCAAGTTCTTCACTGAATGTTGCAAGTTTTCAAAAGGTCAGCAATACTACTGATGCGTGGTTGAATAAAACTAAGCAATCAGTTTGAAAAATTGCACAACATTTTAGTCATTCATTCTTGAAAGTAGCCTGCTCACCAGCAATATGTGGCTGGGCTTAGCAACAGTGTAGTTCAATATCACCAATTCAAGCAAGTCTTAACTATTCACCTTTAAGTAGAGAGTCTAGCTTGTCATTTCTGTGCCATTTGATTTCAAAATGTTACAGGGCCTTTGATAGCAAGTAATACATAAACTGTGTTTCAATCCAGGAATTGACCAGAAAATGTCACCACATTACATTATCTATAAGACAGTCCATTCATTCTGTGGTTCATGTACATCCATTTGATTGCTCTGTACTTTAATTAGTCTGTACAACTGTCAGTTCAACTGCATTGTCATATTTATTTTTTATAAATAATAATATTTTATGAATAAATATATTTTATATAATCATTTATTTTTCCAGTGTGATTGTGGTGGGTTTCCAAGGGAATCTGTATACATAAATTAACACTTCACTTTATACACTTGTCACTGGAGTACAGGAAAGACCCTGGGAACATGTTTCTAAAGTGATCTCCGTGTATACCTGGCTTATGGATTCCCCAGGAAATAAGCTAAACAAACAAACAAACAAACAAATAACATCACCATCACAAACCAAATTATCTCTGTTTTGTTCTTTCAGTTTATTGTAACATGATGAATTGGAAACTGGCATTGTTAATGTAGCCTAGGCTAGGCTACGAAAAAAGACCATGATATACTTGAAGACAATGGAATTACTACTGGTGACATTATTAGCTATGAAAAGAACTGAACTTCTTCAGACAACGCATGGGCCAACAGAGACCCGTCCCCGACTGTTCCGAAGTACACTGGTCGTGCGGTACCTGTTATCTTATAAATGTCGGGTTTACATAGGCTACTTGTGGATAATAATAACCCAAAACGAAGCAAAACAGTTAACTACTTCTTTAAGAACTGTGGGCACACAGCAGCCACCCTGTACTGTACAAAGGAGATAGCATTTAAAATGGTTTTGACAGTTTACTAAACAAGCCACGCCTCGTTTCTTAATACCGGAATTATATTGGCCAGTAAGCCGGGCACCTCAGACTTGATTGGCTGTTTTTTTAGTAGGGTCCCCTCAGTACTTGGAGTTGCTCTATATTGGGTTACAGTGTGGCAAAATGGCGGCTGTCATTCAGAATCCACTCAAAGCGTAAGTAATTTACAAAATTGAGTACACTTTTAATATATGGAGTTTTGTGTTTGTGCTTGTGATCAGTCTTCGGAGAGGGCCCATGTGAAACGAGTATAACAGACGATTACAGTTGTTTTATCTTTTTGGATATTCTTTCATGCATAATGTTCTTCCACATGCATCTGGACAAATAGGTAGCTAGCTGTCTAGCTAGCTGGCTATCTAATGCACAGATAGTTTTTATTTTTAAATGCAATACATGTACAGTGCGATTTATGCACTGGGTTCAGAAGAAACCATGTTTGTGTTCTTTGCATGAATTTATTCTCGATTACACTGCAGTAATAGTGGAAACCATGTTTGAATATTACGGGACTTGGAAATAAATTAAAAGTATATTCCACACAGTGCGCAGTGTTCAGGACGGTCCCATATTGAAATATTTTTTCAAATGCAATAATGTGTCCTCGCACTAGGAGCTGTTTCTTGTTGTCGGTACCGATTGCTTTTATCTAACGCTAGCCGCATGAATGCATTGTTTCATTTCTAATTCTATATTGTAACAGAGAGTAACTCGCACTACGTAGGCTACATTTTAATTAATCTTTAACGTTATTGCAAGCTCCAGCTCCTTCGTCGAATTCGCCTCTATTGCAGTTCTTCATAGCCTAACATTTTTCTAATAAATTAATCTCAGGAACGTTTGGTTAAAGTTGGCAAGCTAGCTATATTAAATGCAACTCATGCAGTCAAACAAGAAAAGTGTTGTTTAGGTTGCTGTCTGCACAGCGATTAACAGTGGCTTGCTTACTGTCAGCATTTCGTGAAAAAAACGGTAGCGCGATTCGTAGGCAAGCCTGTGTAATTATAAGGCTAGTAGACAGTTTAATGCGTGAAGTGAACGTAAAAGAATTTGCTACTGTCGAATGAGTTTGGTGTTCGTTGCATTCATTAGGAAAAACGTGACATTAAAATGACGGTTTATTGGTGTCAGTAACAAAGGCGGTTGCCCATTAGAAGGAAACTAGTCGGGAGATTTGGAAATTTTGATCCCAGTACTCGATTTTTATTGTTATGGGACAACTTCACGAGAATAAAGGTAAAACGTCCGCAACTGAGTACCTTCGATTCCTTTTCGTATAGAGTAGCCAGTAGCATATTGAGCGTATATATTTATGATGTTAGTTAATCAGATTCTAACATTATATTTTATTTATTTAGTTTTAAGCAGTTTAAACAAATATTTATTTCATGACATACTTTGTGCGACGAGAGGCTACCATGCAAAATAATTCTGTAGTGTCAACACAGAAGATGAATTAATGAAGCGATTACCAAGAGAGAAAGACAGGTGGTTGGATTTATTACATTACAGTTTGTCAAATAACCGGGACTCGTGATTGTACAATACCTAAATGCATCCATTATCTTTTCAGACTAAATCAATACTTATGGAGTAGGCCTATTTCTTGAAAATATTTGTCACTTGTTTCAACCTCTTCATTTAAATTGAAATGGGGGGAAAAACAAACAGGGAGACTCATAAAGAATAGGCTGTTGCGCCAAGACCTGTACTCTCAGTGTTCTGCTTGACGCTGTGCGAGCTCTTCCTTTTCTTTCGATCTTATATTTTTAGCACAGTCTGCTTTAGTGTGCTCATTGTCGGCGTCATATATTTAAAACCAAGTGAGGACGTACAGGATATTATAGACGGTTGCTGTGCATGTGACTAACAAGACGTTAAATCTGTAAAGAGCTGTAAAGTCGCAAAATAAGTTGTCACAAGATCGTCTAAAAAGGAAAAAACAGCGACATCTCTTTTACTGTCAGATTCACATATGAACACTTTAATCAGAGAAGTGAACTAACTCAAATATTTTCTACCTTGTTGTGGAATGTAGCCCTTTTTACAAACCATTAAACTACAGCACCCCTTTATTCTGTCTGTCCCTACTCTTCAGTTATTTTCTGTGATTATTTGCCTTGATCCCAAGGCCCCCCCATAATCCTTTGAAATACCTAACCATGGTTGAAAACCTTTACATTATCTTATGAAATAAATACATGCCCCCCTTTTAAAAATAAAATAAAGAAACCCTAGTTCTGTTTCCATTCATGTACTGGTTCCTGTATTTTTCCAGAATGTTATTTCTGTTGTTGAGACAGGATGAAGAGATGTGTTTTAAAAATACACATGGGTGTAGTACAGCTAATGTTGTATACTGTAAAGAAGCAAGGATTATAATTGAGAACAGAGCCCTGCTCTTAACCTATTTCATGAAGAAAGTTGCTTTTGTTCATGCTGCAGGAAGGCAAATACCAGGAAGAGACAGTCTGTGGATTATAGATTGAGATCAGAGACGATCCTGCGGTGTGTGTCTGCCGATTAGGGTGTGTGAGAATGTTCTAAGATAGCCCCCAGCCTGTGTGTGTGCACAGGGTTCTGTGCTTCAAATGGCACACCAATGCTGGTTTTTCCATCAAGGCCTGTGTGCTCTTTCCAGGGATTTCACTCTGGGGTCCATTTGAAAGAATAAAGAAATAAATTCTACAATGATGATTGATTTTGTTAGAATACAGTTACTTTTACAGTTGCTTTGACGGTGTTTTTTGTTATTGTGCAGTGGTGTCCACTATACTGGTGAAATGGCATGTCATGTGCTGTTAATTGTTTAGCTAACCTCATTTCAGTGAGCAAAGATCGGCAGATGAGTTTGATATTTATTTTCTCACTCCAAGTTCCTGTCACCATCCAAGCCTGTGGAATTTATGGTGTTAGCTCACGCCATCTTTGGTGAAGAAGCGTTTCCATTGTGGGAACTGTGTGTGTTGGCAAGCATTCCATAGCTGTGTCCACTACCACCAGACTGATAGGGCTTTTCTCAGGGCCATGACAAAAGAGAGTTTTTCTTTTTACTGCTACAGAATTCCAGAACCTCATGCTGAACCAGAGCGAGCGAAGGAGGGAGAGAGAGAGAGAAAGAGAGAGAGAGAGGAAGAGAAAGAAAGAGAGTTTCATGCTCCTTATCAGAGCACACTGTCAGGGCTCTTTGCCCTAGAGAATGAGATCTGGCATCTATAGGAGCCTCTGCTGAGTATCTTCCATCTGGCAAAAAAAGCCTCCACCAAAAGGGTTTTAAAAGCCCAGCCGGTGTTGGAAGGCAGCTCTTGCGGCAGAGAATTCAATCTCCTGTTTTCCCGATTTTCGCCCAAGCTGTTTTCCAGCCCCAGACGGGGGGCTCTCCTACATAAGGCGCTTCCTGGAACAGGGACCTCCTGTGGAGGGGGGGGCCTACGTGACGAGATGGCGCTGTTGCTGTTCCTGGTGAAGGCAGCGCGCCTGGCTCTCGCTCTCGCTCACCGTCTGACGCGACCTGGACAAAGAGCCTTGCAGAGCAAACCACCGCAGCGTCCATTTTGGCTCGCAAAGAGCCGGATGGCGTAAGTTCGGTACTGCAGGGGAAGTGGTTTCTGCAGGTGTCGTTAAGACGCGTGTTTTCTGATGAGTCAGATGAGTGTAGCTCGCCCAGCCTGATGTGCATGGTGGGATGACTGCACGCATTCTCTTAGCACCTACACGATCACAAGGTTGGTAAGAGGTGGCCATCGGCCTTGTTTCTGGTGACCATGCCCCCCACGTGGTGGGGGGGCGGGCGGAGGGCAGGAGGGAGACGGGCGGCGTCGCGGCGCTTTCGTACCGTTTGGGACGGGAGCGGAGCGGGACCGCTGGGCCTTTAAGCGGGGGAGAGATGCAGATTAGCCGAATCCCGGGATCCTGGGCTCCATCTGTCGGGAGACGCGGCGGCGGAGCGGAGGCGCTGGGCGCGAGCGGGAGCCCCATCTGCTCCCGACGCGAGGCAGAGCCGCCCCAGCGCCACCGAGGGGCTTACTGAGAATCCTTCCGCCCACAGCCGCGGCGCGCATCCAGATCCGCCCCCGCGCCGCTGCTGGTGCCGTTATTATTATTTCCTAGTCACGTGCTCCTCGCTGCGTACGTGTCACTAGAACCAGGGAGCCATTGGTATCCTGGGCACTCGTGCGACCGTGCTCAAGCAATGCTATGCTTCCATTGAGAGCATGCAGGGCAGGAAACTGATTTTTTTGTTCACTGGCCACAGTGGATGGTGCATCCCAAAATCCCTAAATTTACTATTTTACGAGACAACTGCATATTTAGAATATAACATGATCACCAAATTATGGTTACCTGCCAAAGTGGCTGGAAGAGTAGACAAACTTCCTAGCCACTGAAAAAATATACTAGCTTTTGGCTGGTGGCTGCCCTGCACTAGATTGGCGACCTATCCAGGGTGTATTCCTGCCTCTTGCCCTATACACGCTGGGATAGGCTCCAGTACCTCCTTTGACTCTGACCAGGATAAGCGTGTATAGATAATGGATGCTGGATGGCTGGAGGCTGGTGTTAATTTCCCACTTTTAGTCACATGACTGTCCACCGTCTGTCTGGCTGTGGTTTCCGTGAGTGGGAGGGCTGATCTCGCGTTCTGTCACTGATTCCACCTTAAGCGTGGGCCCATCTTTCAGGATTGAACGAGACCTCCCTGTTCATTACGGGGAGTCTCAGGGTGCTCTTTCATCAGAGACGCTGGAGTGCGCGGGAGGAGAAAGTGCCCCCATGAAAAGCTTTGACTAATGAACTATATCAATCGGCTATAATTAGCCACAGTCTTTCGTTTCAGACTTAATTTCATGCATTTCTTAGATCCTAATTAGTCACACTTGACACTAATTGGATGTTGCCTGCTCGTGTGGACCACTTTGATGGTTTTTGCATCAGAGGCATTAAGATGAAGGTGAGAGGTGCAGTCCGTCGGTTTGTGCCGGCTCTCTCCTGTCGAGTGCAGTGTCTCTCAGGTGTCGTGTGTGTGTGTGTGTGTGTGTGTGTGCAAGCGTGCACATACGTGATGCGCTTCCTCGTGTGCGTGTGTGTGTAGCCGTGTTCATGCACTGGCATATGTTTTTATTTGTATGTTTATGTTTTTTCAGTAAAGCATGTGTCACGACCCTGACTATGAGGCTTAGAAAATGGAATGAATGGATGGATTGATAGTGCAAGTGTGTATTTGTCTTTGTGTACATGTTTGTGCAGAAGTGCTCTTGTGTGTGTATGAACACGCACACAGGCATGTGTCTTTTATCTGTATGTGTTTGTTCATTGACACAAGTTTATTTGTTTGTGTGTGTTGTATGTGCATGTTCAGGCAGGTGTGTGTGCATGTACTGTATGCATGCTTGCATTCATTCAGGGTTAGTGTGTTATTTGCAGAGATGAGCTCACAGTGGAACAATGTTTCCCAGCTGAGGAGCCTGCAGTCCCTGTTTCCCTTGTTCAGATGAGAGCAGCAGAGACATGTCTCTTCCTGTGGAAGGGGGTTTGATGGGGTTTTTTCCGTAAAGCTTTCAGTTATGTGACTGTGATCTACATTGTTTGCCACCTGCTGGAGTGACCTGTGGCTGCTGAGCCATGCTTGTGATGCATTTTCTCAGGCTACTGTCTTATATGGAGCTCAGACTATGAGGCACTGTTGGGCTTTTGGCAGTGAGAGGGTGCTGTCAGGATGGGGTCAGTAGCCTCACAAGCCAGCATGTTGCCATGCCAACACATTGGCTTCCTGTGATGCAGCTAGAGGCAGTGAGAGAGACCAGAGACACCCTCCACCCCCCACCCACCTTCACTTTCATGCACTGACACCTGGACAGACGTGTGGATCTCTGCACAGCACCACCAGCAGAGGAAAGTCTAGAGAAATACACATTTGCTCTCTTCTGTACTGGTCTCTCTCCCTCTTGCACTTCTCTCTCTCTCTCTCTCACACACACACAATTAAGTTACATTCAATTAAAATTTAAATGATTCTTTATTGCCAGTAGCCTGCTTCCCAATGAACACTATTACCATAGCAGGGATGCAGATGCAGAGTGCATAACACAGTGATAACAGTAAATAAATTAAAGCAACAAAACAACAATGACTCTTTTTAATGATGCAAATATTAGCGCAGCGACGTGTGAAAAATGAAAAAAAAGATTTTTAAAAATACCGAAAGCACCACCAAATGCACATAGCCTACACCTCCTCCCTCTGTTTAGCTCATTTGTTAGTCTACGAGGGAAGTGTGTGGGGGTCTGAAGGGTCCTAGAGAAAAGACCTGCACACAAAAGACTGAACTCCTTTCTGCTGATACACCCGTCACCCCCCCCCCCCCCCCCAGGGTCTGGATTCATGGTTCACACATGTTAGGGCTGACCCCTTGCCTGGTCGTCTTTATACCCCTTTATGCCTTTCTGCGGGGCGTCTCACGCAGGGCTCTTGATATCATAAGGGATGCAGTAATCTGATTACCGTGTGCTGTCAAGGCTCATTGACAGAGTGACAGACATTGTGGAAAGCGCATTCGGTTTAAAACGGCCGGTGATTCCCGAGGATAAGACTGCGAGCCCGAAGGAGGAAGACTTTCAGGCAAAGTACATATTTTCCTTCTCAGTCTATTGTAGGGCAAGTATATTGGCGCTTCTGTAACCCTGTGTCATGTGAGGAAGGATATAATTCACTTGTATGACGGGCGATAAAAGCGCTAAAGAGCACTGACGAGCAGTCTGTCTGTCAGGTGCCTTCTTGAAATCCTGTCAGTCACAGGAGAATAGCAGCTGACTTGTCAAACGCTCGTTGAAATGATATGTAAACAGTAACGCACAGCCGGGCCTTTCTGGAATGTCACGATGAAGAGTGGAGCTGTTGAGAGATACAGTACCTTCATGCCAGTCATCCTTCTGTTATTTTGGACAGGGGCAGTGTTGTCCACAGTCGTAGCAGAGGAAAAAAGAAACAGAAGTAGAACGAAACAAACACGTCCCCCCCATCTCTGTGAAAACCCTCACTTGCCTTCCTATTCAAATTCCATTTGAAAAATTGGAAAAAAGCAAATCAATACTGTTGCCATTTCTTAATGGAGGGGAGATTAATGGGACAGGATTTTATTGACATGCTGCAGTCCCATCATGCCTTGCAAGACCCGAGTTTCTGAAGCAGTCTATTGAAATAGCAGTTACCTTTGCTAAGGTGCTTTTCCTTCTGCCGTTCATGGTCTGTATTATATCTCTACCATACTGATTTAGTAGGATAAGATCGTTTAATATTACTGGTTGCATTGCAATTGTGGCATCTAAAGTTCTTGTGGTTCAAGGTTAGCTGTTTTTTTTTTGTTTTTGGGTAAGCATTAACTATGCTGTTCAGAAGCTGTCTGTTATTGGATTAACATAATGAAGAGTGGGTCAAGTAAAAGATCGGATATCTGCTGGCTATCACACAGGCAACCAACAGTCAGACCTAGTCACTATTTTTTGAGATGCGGCTTGAGAGTTGGTGTTTCTGACTTATGATAGCGATTCGTTTTTTGTCCTTTCTATTAATGTATTTATGCGTGTTCCATTTTTAAATTCTTGATTAAATTGTCTTAGAAGTTTAAACTCAAGCAGAAGGGTGCAGAATGGTAAGCCATGCCTTTCAGTGGCCAGTTACGAATTCTAACCGCCATTTAATATTTCCCCTTATCGATATGCCGAATGCACAGAAGGAGGGCGGTGCCTGTTTCAAGGGCCCAGCTTACCTCATCTCCTGCCTGCAGTACCGGCCCTAAATAATTAATTGTCAATTGGATTAATGGGCGTGTAATGAGTTTGTGCGGTTCCCTGCTTGTCCTGAATGTGCTGAGAGGGGAGAAAGCTCCTCTTCCCAGTCCCTTCCTCGCTCTCCCTCTCTCTCTCTCTCTCCCTCCCCCCTCCCCTCCCCTCCGTGTCCCTCTCCCCCAACCCCTCTTTGATTTTTTTTTTCATGCCGGTGCACAAAAAAGGGCCGGACCGTGATGGATGGCCGCTCTTTTCCCTCTCTCCCCCACACTTCCAACTCCGCAGAAACGTATGAGGGGCCGCGAGGGCGACCCCCCCCCCCCCGTTCTTCCGCGGGTGACCGCGCACTCCTCCAAAACCTGAAATGATTTTACCAGCTTTGCGGGCGGTGCACGCTAGCTTTCTGCACCCGTCGCCTGAGAAGAGGCGGCGTTAACGGCAAACGAAACTCTCGGCCGTTCTTGAGTTCTGGAAAGGTGGGGCCCTGAGAGGTGGCATATAAGGAGCACCCCTCTCGGCTGAGGAAGGAAGGAAGGAGGACTCTGGGGGAGTCTGTCAGGGTTTCAGTCTCGCCACAGCTGTTTTTGCTTTTGTTTCATAACACCGAGGAAAGAGCATTTGATTTGGAGGATTCCTTTTTGAGGAAACTGTGTGTGTGTGTCTCTTTGTATTTTATTCACATAAAACAACATTGTGCTGATGAAAGCTTAAGCTGAAATATTTGCATGCACTATACTCAGACAATTTGCATGTATAATGAACATACACTATACGTGCATATGCAAATTAGAAGTACCATCAGTGATGGATACGATCCCATTGCCTGAGAGATTGACTGTGTGGAGAGCCAGGCTGTCTGTGAAACTCAGCAGGCACACGGGGGGAAGGTAGCATGGGCACTGTGTGTACCATTCCCCAGAGACACAGAGGTAGAGAGGGAGGGGGACACAGGGAACGGAACAGGGAGTGGTCGAGAGAGGCTCAAGGAGAGAGTAAAACAGAGTGAGAGAGGGGAGACAGGGAAATGGAAAAAGGAGAGGGATGTAAAGAGCGGGAGATAGAGTGAAAGAGACCCAGGTAGAAAGAGAGGAAAAACAGTATAGTATGATGGGAGGGAGGGAAAGATCTAGGGGAAAAGCGTGATTTATTCAGGAAGAAAGGAATTTTGGATGCGGGAAGGTGGGTGATGGGGTGGCGCAGAAGGGTAAGGTCACGGAGAGTGCGCTGAGAAGTGTTGTGCAAGCTGATGAGCGCGGATCCCGTAACACTGCTCTGACCTTGGCACGCAGCGGCCATGTTGCTGCAAACTCAATGACAGCGTTTTCAGTACAGCGAAGCGCATTAAATCCCAGTTGGGTGGAGGACCCGGTCTGTTTACAGGAGCTAGGCTCCAGCGCTAATGATGGGACTGGAAGCGTAGTTTCTGTTTTAGAGCTAAAAAGCGCTTAGGAATTTACGTGGCGTCACACAGGCAACTTTTAACCAGGTGTTGCCCACCGAAGTCACAGATACGGCGTAAAGATGCAACCTAAATAGTGCCTTTTTTTGAAGTGTGCACTGTGCGCTCGGTACTCTGACCTGACCGGCTCTGCATTTGGAGAGATAGCGCCTCCGCTTCGCTGATAAGTGCCTTTCGCTGCCTCGCTGTTTTGAATTCCCCTTTATTGGGAGTGTAAACATGGAGCAGCTCACGCTCGACCGTCTCCGTCCGTCGACACGGCCTTCTTTCTGTATAAACTCCGGCCCGAGGATACGGAGAGGAATGGCCGGGGTCGGTCTCCATGCGCGGTCGCCTGAGAAGCTCTTTTGGACACGTCCAGCGCTTTTTCACGTCACGGTTGTTTATGTGGAAAAATTCCTCCAGCTGTAGCCTGCTTCCTTGGAAGAGTTGGTTTTCTGGGCTTTTCACGGTCACTGGACCGCACCTCTGTCTCTGGGCAACGGAGGGCTTTAAGGCTACTTGTGTGCTAATAGGCAACTTAACCACCCCAAGCTGCTAAGTTTTGCAGCATGGCTTGTGTAGGTTGTTGGAATATGAACTTGGACTGCAATTGAAGCCCAACGATTATTTATATTATTAAATAATGTTTTATCAATGAAGGAAACAGAGCAGGTGTCGTGGCCTTCTAGTACTGCTACAAGCTAGTGGTTTGAGGCGCGGTGCCACATGTGTGGGGTTTTCTGTAGTGAACCACCATGCCAGTGATAAAGCTCTGTTAATGTCTAACTGAAGCTGATTAGATTACTATCTGAACTCACCCTGTCCCAAACCAGTTAGCTACCGTGGGTCAGAGTAGCATTGGCTTTTGCAAGTCACCCTCTCATAATTTTGCTCTTGAGAGGCAACAAATTCAGGTTCATTGTCCTGCTGGAAGCTGTTGGTTGGGAGAGCATTTCCCAGAATGCAGAGCTTTCCTTTTTGTTGTTTCTGTTTGCTTAGTTGAGGGCCAGGGTCAGCTGCTTGACCTGTGAGAGACTTAGGCCTGTCCCCACCACCTTGTGAGATTCTATTTGCTGCCCACCCACCACTTCATTCTTGTTTTTAGTGTGCTTTTGGCTCAAGTGTGTTTATCGGCAAGTTGGGCCAGTTCTTATCGGTTAACTGCTAGAGGTTGTTTGATTATTAAAATTCAGAGTTAATTTATCATGCTTTGAATAATAAACAACGTTCCTCAGCTGATGTGTGATCCATATTATATTAAGCTTCTGTGGGCTGGTAACTTACTGTATCAAGTAAAACACTGTAAAAAGTAACTAAGCATAGTCATGAAGTAGAATTTTTATTCAATACTTATACCAGACCATTGTGTACTTCCATAGTAATCAATGGAAACAAATTTGCTCTGCTAGTTGGCTGCATTTGCTATTTGATTTGGGTGGCGTGTGGAATCTATCATGGCGGTGCTATCTTCTTTGGGCTCATTGCTTCTTTCTTGCAGGTGTGATGTGATTGAGAATAGCTCCGGTGCTGCCTCGTGGAAATGCTGTCTGTACATTAAAAAGTTTGCATTTGGCTTGTTTTTCATGAAGAGGGACTTCTTTCCTTTCTCTTCGGGTGAAATATTTGCAAAAGAAAGACGTAGTCAATAAGGCACACAGCAGCCACACTGCAGTCCCACTGCAGTCCCAGTGCAGAGCCCTAGAGACAGCAGGGCTCCCTGTCCAGTGGGAACCCGCGCGCAGACGCAGAGCTAGGGTACCGTCGTTCCGGTCGTCTCCCGTATGTTCCGCCACCGTCACCGCGGTTTCGCCCGCGGGCCAGCCGGGGAGATTCCCCACGCGGCGCGCGGCGTGCGGAGCCCGTTGCCGAGCGCAACGCGCGCTGAAGCCGTGGCAACGCGTCCCACGGGAGACTAAGCTACCTGACGCGGCTAGAAGCCCGCTTATCTCATTATACCGGCGGGGCAGTCTGACAGACAGAGCCGTCCGGGGAGCCGTCGTCGGCTCTGCTTAGTCTTCACGGCTCGCGTGTGTGAGGAACGCTGGGACAGCTTCGAGCCGAGTCTTCTTGCCAAGTGTGACGCGCTCCGCAGGGGCGTCTGAAGCGGCTTCAAACGCCCGCACTCCACGCATAAGCAGCCTCTTCATATTTGATGTCCTTGTGCTGATAAAAGCCTCTTTGCAAGGCACTTAAAAGTTCATTACAGTAATGTGCTACAAAATGGCATTCGATGGAGATCACGTGTTGATTCACTTCAAATGGTCAACTGTGGCTTTTAGAAGACTTTTAGTATGAAACTGCAGTTAATCATTCTCACAATTGATTGTTGTTTTGGGGAAGATAGCAGTAAACATTCTGAGCAAGACAAAGCTGCTAAAAATGCACCTGCTCTTGGCTTTTTGAAGAGAGTTTCTATCAGTAATTGAAGCTTCTGTGACAATTTATATTGCTGGTATGTAATCCTGGATAGGTTTATTGTTTTGTCTTGGAATTTCACATGTATTTACATTTTTTCGCCAGAGATGCAAGATGTTTTTTTTATGTTTTCTTTTTTTCAGTTTTACCAGGGCACTTGTTATAAGGGTTTGCAGTCTGTCAGGGGTTTGTGAAAACATTTTACTGTCTATTGCTGGAAACCATAACGTGGTTTAACCACCGACTCCAGACATTAAAAAACATCTTTGTTACTCTGCTCAGACCTCTCAGTTCTGTGGTCTTTGGCAGTTTTTTCTCTCTCTCTCTGCATGGTGTGCCCGGGCCTGTGTTTGCCCTTAGAGATCACACGTTTTATACCCTCTCCTCTTTGCCTCTTGCACTCTTTCTCTCTCTCTCTCTCTCTCTCTCTCTCTCTCTCTCTGTCTCTCGCTGTCATGCTGTTTGTCTGCCTTATAGTCCTGGGTCTGTGTTTGCCCTTAGAGATCACACTTACAGTCTTCCCACCTCCCCCACTCATCTCTCACACCTCTCACGCTCTCTCACTTTATCTGCATAGTGTACCTGAGCCTGTCTATCTGTCTTTCTGTCTCTCTCTCTTTCTCTGGCTCTCTCTCGCTCTCTCTCTCTCTCTCTCTCTCACTGTCTTTCTGCCCTCTCCCCTCTCTGCATGGTGTACCTGGGCCAGCACTTGCTCACTCAGGTAACAATGAGTCTCTCTCAAGGTGCAGAACACAGAACACTGGGTCCCATTGTGCCCCCGGCCTGCCAGTGATTTTCCCTTTGTCCGACACCACATTCCAAACATTTCTGTGTATCTGTGGGGCGAGGGAGTGCAGATCTAATCAAGGGAGGTTGGGGGGGGGGAGAAATGGAGACTGAGAATGAGAGATAGACAGAGGGATGAGACAGAGAGAGAGTGCGAGAGAGAGAGAGAGAAAGGTCTCTGTTTGCCAGAATCACCCTTAGCCCCCTGACACCATTGCCTGTTGTTGGTGGGGGGAGGAATGTGGGTTCAGACACAGAGACCCTGAGACCTGTGGTTATAGCAGAACATAGGGCAGCGTTTGTTCAAAATGGCCGCCTGCTGCTCTGGG
The DNA here is from genome assembly GCF_018555375.3 of Anguilla rostrata. Classification (NCBI taxonomy): domain Eukaryota; kingdom Metazoa; phylum Chordata; class Actinopteri; order Anguilliformes; family Anguillidae; genus Anguilla; species Anguilla rostrata. The sequence goes on along the minus strand of NC_057933.1, from coordinate 18,454,587 downwards.
GGGGTGGGGATTATAATTGAAAACATGTGGCGCAATTGATTAGCTCCACAAACCTCACTGTTGTTGGCGGAGGCGGTGAGCACAGTCTGCTTTTCTGTCACGGGTCACCAGTGCAAGAGCACAGGGTAAATGTGGGGTGTCATAGTTTTGTGCTTTTTTATGCTTAGTTCGTACTTCACTGTCACGAGTCCAGGTTTATTAGCGCCTGCGGAAGACCCGTCTGTTCGACAGCCTCGCTCCAATTAACGCAACAGACTGATTGGCATGTGAGTCGTTCTGCTTGCCCCAATCAGCGAGAGAGGTGTGATTTCTCGACTTCACTGTGAATAATAAGATGCCTGGGCTCCGCTGTCTGTGCAGCAGAATCAGGTGGGGGAGGGCGTCGCGAAGGGTAACACAATGGCAGACATTTTCTTCCTGCTTTGCCACTAGATGCAGGGGCAAGCTGGTTTAGGGACATTCTCGGTGGCGGTAAATCACGCTGGTCAGAGCTATAGCCGGAGCAGTCTTCTCCGGCCAGGCGCGGCCTTGGGTAGAGCTGTTGCTGGGCAGGGTGGTATCTGGCACCGAGGATAAGTCCCCGGCCCCTCGGCTCACACTGTTGAAGTAGCGCAGACTGGCCCAGAGTCAACGCTCAGAGAAACGCCAGGAGAAACCCTGAAGAAGCCCACTGTCTGCGGAGCTTCAGCTTGAGCTGCTCCAAGGAGATAAACCAAACAAAGAAAGGTCATTCGAGTTCATCGGCCGCTACAGCCTTAAAGCCGCAGCCTTAGAGCTTCTGCGGTAGGACGGCGATTGACTGACTGCCTCCGAAATGGCGTGCGTGCTGTTCCCGCCGTGTGCAAATTCTCTGGAGCGACAGCTCACCCAGCCCCCTTTATCAGTCTCTGCTGATGTCTGATAGGGTCTGGATGAAATGAGGTGAGACAATTTGATTGGGTTGCGGAGCACGGGCGGCGACGCTCGCAAAGGGCGTCCGCCTCCTTCGCCGCTCTCTCTGCGGTGTGCTGGCGCTGGCCCAAACCCCGGTTCCCCCGGGATCCTGCCCGGTAGCCACTCGTACCCGCCCCCCCTGTCCCGTCTGGTTTCCCACCGCTTTTAATACCCACTCTTCCACATGCCAGCCAAGATAAACCGCCGTGGCGGATCTGCATTCACTGCGTCTGAGTGATTAAAAGCCATAAATTCACCCGCACATTGTGTTCGGGACATGGAGACCTGAGGAGGCACCGCGGTCAGCGGGGTGCGGCAGAATCTTCCGGAGACATGCATCGGCGCGTAAACCGCGGTCAGGCGGGCCACGCCACCGTTCGCGACCTCCCTCTCCCAAAGCCGCGTCCGCGGTCAAGCTGACCGCGTCGAATCCGGTCTGCGCGTTTCCCTTCTGGTTCGACAGCCCGACGTTTCACCGCAGACTGGGGGGAAAAAAACAGCAATGCGGCTGCGGAAAGCAGAGCATTCTGGGATTGCCGATTGACTGCAGAGAACCGCTTCTCTCCTGCGGACTGGAAACTGCAGCCGTGAGTGGCAGCTGCTCTAAGCCTGATAAATATGGGCGCGCGGGAGTCCAGGAGAAGGATCAGCTGAGGACACAGTCTGTCTCGTTTCTGTCACTGGAAGCTGGGGGGAGCAGCGGGGAGAATAACAGCTCCGAGTAGACATGGCCATACCTTCAGTGTTTCAGGGTCTATCTGCAAGCACTTTCAAATAACAACTGCACATATGTAACATATGTAATCATTCTCACAATTAGTCAGGTTTTCCCACAGTGTGCTCTTAGTTTCAGTATTAATTGTGTGATTTGCCGTATCTCTGAATAATATATGGTGACTGCATTAAAATAATAAAGCATTCTTCAGCTGTATGGCAGTAAGTATGAACAATATGTTCAACGTCACTGTTCATAATATGTACAGACATTGCGTACCAAGTGCACTGTGCTTGGACACGATACATTGCCCAGAGGGAAATCATGCGTTGAACTGCAGTGTCGGAAAACGTCTGTCCTTCGGGACTGTGAATGATGATGAGGCTGAAGGTTTTATTTTAGCGCTGTGTTTACCGAGTCTGACACTGGCCCACATTGTGTCCCCGCAGGCTGGGCGACCAGTTCTACAAGGAGGCCATTGAGCACTGTCGCAGCTACAATGCCCGCCTGTGCGCCGAGCGCAGCGTCCGCCTGCCCTTCCTGGACTCCCAGACCGGCGTGGCGCAGAACAACTGCTACATCTGGATGGAGCGCCGCCACCGGGGGCCAGGTGGGTGGCGCCGGAGAGCTGGGGGCGGGGCCAGGGGCGGTGGCGAGCCGTCCGTACACGGTGACTTGGTGACTCAGCCTTTATTTATTTTTGGAGAGCAAACTGACGGTTCGCTTCAGCTCCGCCCCATTATGGAGTTGTCAGAATCTCAGTGCTTGCGATCAAAAGGGTGTGGGTGGAAATCAACTGCCTTGTCTTCCGCTGGGCTGAACACAATGGCCAAGCCATTGGAAGCTGTCATGATTGTGAGACACCTCCAGCTTTTCAACAGCTACATGCAGTGTAGCAGTAAAACTTTTCTCCTATCTGATAAAATAGGCACACTTTCAGTTGAATACTGAAGCATTCAGTCAAAGAATCTATCTACTGGTACTGTGCCTAATTTTGAGGGACAGATTTAAGCAAGCATTATTCTCTCAGATTTCTTGTCGGTTTTGGTGTTTGTCCAATCCCTGACTGTGTGTGTCAAGCTCTTGTTTAAATCTGTTCCCGAAGGAAAGGGCCTCATCTGTTTTCCTGAATCTGGACCCTGAACGTCCTACTACGCCCGTAATTAGTTTTCAGTGAAGTTTTCTGGGAGAGGTATGCAGCTATAGACCATGCATGGGCTCTCAACTCCAATTTCCTTTTTCAGGTTATATAAATAACCTGATGTCCTCCCTTCATTTAAAAAAAATAGCTGAAACCCGACACCCTCCATGGATAAGGGTTAGAGGGGTGGTTCCTGAAGGCTGAGAGGCTGAGAGGTTTGGCAGCGCATTCTACACCCTGCACAAACTTTCCCTCTCAGCATTGTGAGTGCCCAGGTTGCAAATGACTGTGTCGCGTTACCAATCGGACTACACCCTGAACGTGTTTACTTTTTGAAGGGCTTTGAGATATGGCTGGATAGTAATTCAATTTCAGCCGCTCAAGGGAGCAACAGTGTGCATACCAAAACTCAGATGCAAATAGACTTTGCATCCAGCCTGCGAAGTCCTTCGGTTCCACCCTATACTTTGCGGCCGACAGACTCTTGTTTGAACACATTCGCAGCTGGTTCGTCCCCTCGTTTTAACCATCTGCTTCCACTGAAGGCGTAATAACTTTTGCGATCGCATTGTATCAGGCCTACTTGGAAGCTGTAAACAGAAAATATGAAAAATGTGGATCTGAAACAAAGGGTGGAAGGACGCCAGAGAAGTGCAGGCGAACTCGGGCCGCGTAGCTCCGCGCTGTCTAGATGTGCCACCGGCTGCAGCGGAGTAATGTACACACACGTCGGCCCTTACATGGTGTGAGGCGAACACAAAGCTGGGGGAAGGAGTGAGTCACATTGAAGCTGAATGGCTGAAATGAGGGATGGGGGTTTTTGGGTGCGCGGAGCGTCAGGGTGGTCCTCAAAGTTGCCTCCCGTCCGTGTGACCGTGTGCAGGCATGGCGGCGGGACAGATGTACACCTACCCGGCCCGCTGCTGGAGGAAGAAGAGGCGGTTGCACACCCCCGTGGACCCCCAGCTGCGGCTGTGTGAGCTCAGGCTTGGTAAGACACCTCGCCCCCCCACACCCCCTTACAGAGTCACTCCCACCTCAATTTCACCCGCTCTTCTTACACCGCTTTTTTACTTTGTGTGTTCTGTGGAGGAGATCTGAAGAAAAAACACATTCTTCACTTCACCTACACATTCACTCATATGTGCTGTAAGGAAATGAAGTTACCATGCCCTGTTATGTAATCCTGCTGTGCAGAGAGTGGCTGTTGTCACCCAGCTTGTGACCTTAGGACTGGTAAGTTGTTGGTAATTGTTGTTGTGTCATAAGAAGAAAAAGCACAAAGTAATGTAGTAACCTGCGTAATAACTGAAGAATATTCCCTGTGTGTCTGTACAGAGCTTAATTACTCTCTGCTAGTCTCTCTGCTGAGCTGTGACCCACGCTCCCACTCTCTTCTTGCCTCTCTCACTCCCACAGTTACTGTGTTGCCACTCTTTCTCTATCTCTCCCTCTCTTCTTTTTGTGATTCATTGACTTGTTTGTTCGTTCACTCCCTCTCCTGCCAGCCTTCCTCTCAGTCTTTTTCTTGTTTAATTTCCTCTCTCGCTTGCTCGCGCACTCACTCACTCAGGCTCTCTCTCTCACTTACTCTCTCTCTCACACTCTCTCTCCCTCTTTCTCTCTGTTTCTTTCCCCCCTCTCTCTCTCAACCCCTCTCTCTCTGTCTCTATCACTCTTTTCCTCTCTCTCTCCCTCTCTTTGTTTCTTTCTCTCTCTCTCTCTCTCTCTCTCTCTCTCTCCCCCCCCCGCCCCTGTCCTGTACAGTGCAGTGTAACCTGCACATTCCTTCAGTCTGTTCAGTCAAGGCCAGCTCGAGGCCACAGCCTGGGCCCCATCTGCCTCTGATTACCACCTCTCCAGTTTCACCCCCTTCTCATCAATGTCCCTTTTCTCTGTTGGCATGGCAACAGTGCCTCCTATCTGGCCCCAGCAGAGGTCAGATAACTGCTCTGACCTCAAGTCAAAAGGCCTGCCAGTTTTTTTTTAAGGAAAGTTTTACACATATTTAAAATTCAGTCCTGACAAAAAGGACTTTTCTGAAGTCAAGCCTTCTTGTCATGTAGGACACAATTTATCCCTCAAAGAGGATACTGGAGCGCCAAGCTGAAGTTATCTGGTATGTAAGCATTGTCTCATTTAGAAGAATGGTGTTTTTGTCCTTCTCCGACACTCTTCATCCGATAGCTTTCTCACTGCATGGGAGTGGAGATCTGTCGTGAGAAGGGGTTTTAAGGGGGAGTGTGTGAGGAGCTTGATAAGAGGAAAGACTTAAGACCAGTCTTTGTCTCACACTTCCTTCAGTACTTTATCCTCAGAGCACCACAGCCCTCTGCCTGTTAGCGACAAACTTCACTCGGTAGGCACGTCACCAGGAGAAAAACCAGCTCCAGACCCCAGCTCAAACCCGAGAGGGAAAGGGGTGTAAGCTTAGCACTGGCAGGCACTCAGACAAGGCCGAAGGAAGACCCGGCTCCTTACTTGGCGGTTTTAATGTGCCACTTAGTATCATTGCTATTTTTATAATTTCCTCATGCCTATAGTCAGGAAATAAAATGGAGCTTCAACAGAAGGTTACAAAATGGAGCTGAAACTGAAGCTGTTTGGTGGGCAGAGTGGGTTTCCATTGTGGTGTGATGGTTAAGGAAGTGGACTGGTGGCTGGAAGATTGCAGTTTCAAGTGTTGAGGGAGGTGCTGCTGTTGCCTTGTGTGTTCAGTTAAGTGTATCCAGCTGAGTAAATGCCAGAGTGTTAGTTACCCTAGATACAAGCTTCTGTTTAGAAAATACATTTAAAAATTGTAATAAATAAATAAATAAATAACGCAACTAAGAAGTCACTGTTCCCTGCTCTGTGAAATGAGATCCTCTATAGTAGGCTGGTGTCCACTCAGCCACACGTACTGCACACAGCCATTTTGTACGTGCTTGGAAAATGCAATTAATTTGGGATATACTACGAGTTTTTAACAGTGTAGGTTGGTACAGTGTAGTGTACTTGCACATTTAGGTTCTGACCAAATGCTGATGTAGGCTTGTCCCTAATACAAGTGCTATGGCCTGAAGGGTAATAGAGTGTTAAACCACCCAATCCACAGTGGTGCACATAGCACTTTATTATAGGTTGCAGTTCTGTAACTTTTTATAAAACCTTTATATGCATTCATTCCTTTTTTTTCATTTGTATCATAACTACTATATTTGGCTCAATAAGCAATGATTTAGAGAACCCAGTAAAATCATTTTTACTTAATTTTCACATTTGCAGTGGTTACATATCATCAAAAGTCAGTCAAAAGAAATAGTCAGTGTAACGCACAGGCTTGTTCAAGATGTTATTGTGGTAACCTACAAATTTTAAGTTGAAATTGTGGCTCCAATTTACTTTGAATGACCTCCATTATCCTCAACCAAAACATCAGGTTCACAGATTAGAACAGATTTTGACAGTGAACTTAGAAATTTTACTGACCTCTGAGCCACGTGATTTTACTCTATATTGCACAAACTCTCAGTTATTTAGTTCCATAGATCTTTGGGACCGAATCAAGGAGCTGTGCAGTTCTGCTATAGATTATAGGGTAGCAGTTATCGCGCTGTATTCCCTATCATAGAGGGTAGAGTGTGGGAGAGCAGTCTTGTGGAACTGCTCCCGATAGGATCAGTGTCATGTCTTTCATTTATTTTTATTTCATTTCCCACTCAATTAATGAAAGCCATGTAGTCGATCCTATCGTCTGCCGTTCCATGAGATGCTGTTCCCCCACACTGTCCTCCCAGGGGACAGGGAATGAAAAAAGAGATGAGCAGTCCCACACTATATCACAGAGGGGAAGTCATGTATTTATCCTTATTGCTGTTGATGCTATTGTTCTTCATCCAGGCGGACTTGCAGTGCTATGAAAGCTTTACATTTTGCACACTTGAGGAGTGCGTGTAAAAGTTGCTTTAAGTGTGCAGCTTGGGAGCCCCACTACTTGTCATTCAATTCCACAACCATCAGGTCCTGAATCTAGAACCCTAACCTCCACACCCTAGTGCAGCCAGCGTGGAAGGGCAGAACCCCTTCGGAAGCAGAATGCTATATTATGGCTGGGAGGCTTGCCGGCTGTTTTATTGTGAGAAAAAGGACGTCTTGTTCATGACAGGTCCCCCTCTTTGGTATGGGAGTCAGTGCACTCCTGGAGGTGGAGGTGCTCACAGCCACGGACTCAGCCTGCATGCACAATCACCTGCTTGCAGACAGCCTGCTCTATTTTCGTCCTCAGCGTTGGGGAGGTGGGGTGGGGTGGGGGTGGGGGGATGCTGTCTCGTCGCTGACAGCTGAAAGTCAACCTGCACAGACACAATGGGGGGGGGATGAGGGGGCTGAGAGGTGGAGGGAGGGGGGGGGGGCAGTGGGGCTCTGCACTCAATAAACACAGCTTACTGCATCTGCAGACTTCACCTAGGAACCTCATATCTTTTTCATCCCGCGTCCCGCTCTCGTCCCTGCTGTTATGAGAGATCACAGGAGGAAGCCGCCCCTCCTTTCATTAGAAACACTGCTGAGGTATAAGGGCTTCCCTTACATCAAGCCCAAGAAAGGTCATTCATATACCTTTCCCTCCCAGCCGTTTCAGCTCTGTGCAAACATCTGAAAGTTAAAGAATGGGAAAAATACAGCACGCACCTCTGTGTAGAAATTGATACCCCCTTTTTCAGTTTGGGAATTGACCCCTGTGACTAGAGAAAAAAGAACCATAAGGGCAGCCTGCCAACCCTGCCGTGTCTCTCTCCTCCCCTCCCTCTCCATCCTTTCATCTCATGCACCTGGTGTGTTTCATTTTTTATTCTCTCTGACATCCATGTCAGCCTGACAGGAGAGACTTATGGAACAAATTTCCTGACTTGTTTGAGTCCATCAATTGCTGCTCATTTCTCACTGAAAAGGACAGCTTCATTTTTTTTCTGACTTTGACTCATTTTTCCAAACTATTTCCACCATGCTGATCGGTAATGGTAATAAATTTGCCACGTCCTTCTTTGTCGAGCTTTGGTCACCTCGAGAACCGCTCCACTCTGCTTTGCAGTGCAGTCTAATGGGGCCACGCAAACAAGTCTTGAAATGGCTATAAAATAACCTCCCTCAAAATAATAACCGCATAGTAACTCCAAAGTTTTGAGTGATAACCTCTCACAGTTATCTATTAAATACATTTGTATATGCTAATCAAGCTTTTATTGGTTGGAAAACTGCATTCAAAAGGAATTTCAAGGCCCGTGCACAGCCCACACCACAAAGAAAGATGTAACAAAATTATTATCAGTGCCAATGACCATGGTGGAATTAGTTTGGAAAAATGGGTCCAATTAGAAAAAAACCCCAAAGGTATCCTTTAAAGGGAACACGACTGCCTGTCTCAACGAGGGCACTGAGGGCTGGATTGTCCCCATTTTGTCTGTATCCTGTATTTCTGCCACAGTGATTTTGACCATGTCTCTGCTGTCTGTGCCCACAGAGGGGGAGCTGGCACCCAAGAAAGAGCCCCTGCCCATGGAAGGCACCACCTTAGAGGCACTGCTGAGAGGCGAGAGCCTGGAGAGGAAGAGCAGCAGCAACAACTCCAAGGAGGAGGAGAGTCTGCTGGAGATCCAGGTGGGGGCACGGGATCACTCAGGGAGGGGTTGGGGGCTCCCATTGACCTGTCATATCCTCATAGCTGGAGGGGTGAACCATTTCTGTCCTGGAGGGCTACAGAATGTGCTGAAATTTTCTGATTTAACCATTATTTGGATTTGAAATCAATTCATCTGATCCTTCAGGTGTGAGTTAGAAAATCCTGAATTGGGCACTTTTGGGTTTGGCCCTTTAGAACTATAATTCCCCATCACTCTGTATGGTGTATACTGAACCTCCTGCAGACTATGCAGAATGGTAAAAGGACAAATTCAAAAGTACACGCCATTTTGTTCAAAATGCTACTTCAAAGACCAGTTTAAAGGTGCAGCAGCTCCTCTGAAGCAGCTCCTGTTAAAATGTCACAGGCTCCAGTGACAGTGGAAAGCAGTAAAGGCAGAGGATCCCTCCCTAAAAAACACATTAGATATCAATTAGAGGTCTGCATCTGGTTAGAATTGAGGTCCGGTTCTGCCTAAACCATATGTCTTTATGACCCAAACCAGCCTAACAAACTCAAGCTAGACTTTAAGTCCGAACCCAATTGAGCCCAATAGCAGAAAGAATAACACTAACGACACCATACTGCACGGTAGAAAATAATTCAGTGTTTCCCACAGGAAAGCTGCTAGTGAAGGTGCTTGTGATTGCGGAATGGGGGGAGCACTGTCTATAATGATCAGAACAGGCTAGCCAGCTAGCTTTAAGATGTTTGCCACTGTCTATAATGATCAGAACAGGCTAGCCAGCTAGCTTTGGTGCCATCTTTCCTTCTGTTCAGTGGCTCACTGAACTTGAGGTGGTGTATTTGTATTGGTCTAAAGTGTGTAATACAACCTCACTTTCTTCCTGTCTTCCTTTCTGATATCTTGCAGAGGGTTCTGGAGGCTGAAGAAAACGGGGATGGTTTCCATGACGATGAAGACTTTGAAGTGGATGCTCCGAAAAGGAAGCATAGAAACAAAGGCCGGGTAAATTTTTCAGACTAAAGACTATTTTTATTGTCCCCATTAATTGCGAAAAATCAATTGCCCCCTCCATCCCATACCCTTTGGATCCATCACAGCTCAGTTGATTTAGGGGACAGTTCATGGGTTGTTTGCTGTCCTCCTGTGTTGGGAAGGTAGAAATCACCAGGCCATGCACTGGGATTCTTGGTTGGATAATCATACAGAAGTGGTATAACTATATGACAATGGCAGGGATGGTATAGAAGTCTACATTGCTCATAATGGAAGGGTTGTTCACTGTGCGGCAATAACTTTTAGTGGTACTTTAGTACAGTACAGTGAAATACCTTGGAAGTATCTGTGAATATAAAAAGAAGAAAATGCAAGGAAAATACTAGTTTGTGTAATGCCTAAATATTTAGGGAAAACTGAAAATGTTTGTTAACATTGTTATTGTTTAAATGCTTAAACAGTATATGATTAACAAGTCAAATTTCAGTGTCATAACTGGAAAATGCCCTTTGTCACTGACTCAAATGAAGAATTATGCCTGTTTGTGTGATTAACACCCCATCCAGACTCTACGGTCTCTGTGCTGTTGTACTATAAGTGATTCTTGCAGTTCTGAATCTCTGCCCAGGCCTGCTTTGGCAGGAATTGGTGACCGGGCTAATGTTCAGTCATCACAGTGACCTCAATCGCTTGATTATATGTCACTTTTAAACAGCCCTCACAAAAGATGGGGAAAAACTGCCAGCAAGCTGAGTGAGATGAGAGGGGCAGATACGATATATGCCCAGATGTGTGCAGGAGAAGATTTACCAGCGTAGAGTTCCCTGCTCTGACCAGATTTGTGGCAAACAAGGATTAATCAAAAGTGACAAAATTTTTGCATTCCTTCTGTAAGCCTTCATTCACCTGGATACAGGCCACTTAGTCCTGCAGTTTGTTACCCAGCAAGTAGAATTTGGGTCTTGTCAAGATTGTGTGTTGTGTGTCATGTGCGCCATTGTTTTTAACGTTGGCACTTTTTCTTCGATGTGTCACATTGAAATTGGCGACCGTTTGTTTTCACCTGGAGAAATTGAAAGTGCTTTCCTTTCGACAGAAGTCATTGAAGAAGGGTTGGTACACTGCCTCGGTCTGAAGGAAACCTGGCTGAGGTTTCACAAAGCTGTGTCTGAAGAAATAGGTTTCTGAGATGCACCATTACAGCAAATTACTGTATAATTTGTTCTTTGACAAACAGTGTCACACAGTGTGCGCTTAATGTCGCTGTGGTTTTGACTGGACATTGTGAATGCTGTAGCCTGCGTGTCCCAAGTGGGGGCGCTGTCTTCACGGTGCAGTTGCTCTGCCTGCAGGGGCGAGGCTCAGGACGCAGGAAGGCGGAGGCAGCGGCTGTGGATGACCAGGACAAGCCATATGTCTGTGACAGTAAGTGTCTGCCACATGCGGTGGACAACACATGCTCTCGGAAAACACACCGGCAGCTACAGTTAGACCTAGTTAGGTCAACTGACAGAAACAATACATTATGTAGGATTTCATTGTCAAAGTGCATAATAAACCTTCAACTCTGATAATACCATAGAATGCCTCTGTTGGGGAGACTACTCTGCTCTAGAATCCTGGGGCAATTTTGCTAAATATTATTGCTTTATAGCTTGCCTTCCAGGATATCATTGTAAGGTTTTCTTAACATTTTCAAATCCGTTTTATTGGTTTAGACATGAAAAAATTCAGACACTCTCCAAAATCCATTAGATTTGTACTCTAAGAAGCACTGCTGAAATATGATCAGTAAATTAACAGGCCAGTCAATGTTTGTTATCGATTATGGTTAATTATGGCTTCCTCTCAGAACAGAATAGTTTTACTAGCCTAACACATTGTGGTATTCCTTCGCTTTGGTTTTCTCTGTCCCTGGGTACAATTTATGCTGCCATCAGTATTCTGAACGCACCAATTAAGAGCGCTGCAGTCTTCCCTTAATTAAGTTGCTGCTGCTGTCTGCACACTGTCCTGTCCTGCCAGTTGAAATCCATTATATAGAGGGCTGCATCGAGCCTTGGTGCTATCTCTAAGTCACATAATTTCCCAGTCTATATTACACCGCACTGGTGTGCTTGTTGAACATTCACATACTATAAAGCACTTGCATTTAAAAAAGCTGACATTTTTACTGTTTTAATTTGGGACAAAGCATTGTAAAAGGCAGCCCAACACAGGGAATCACCTGCTTAAGTGTTTTTTATTCTGTTTCCTCTCAGTACTCCAGTTGGCAATGAGGCTTAATTTGTCAAATAAATTCTTCTTCTGCCTTTTATTCTTGGTGAGAAACTAGGGAGACGGTGCTTCTCAGACAAAACAGACAATACTATGGAATGAAAAGTTAATGTTTCACCACTCAAGGATTCCTTTAATCCCTTAAGTTTTAATGTTTTATTTAGTACATTTATCTCTGGTGTGTTTTGTATCTGGTTGTATTACTTCAGATAAAAGTTCTTGATCAGACAGGATTTAATTATCAGCGCAGATTTTTAATTATCAGATTTCATTAAAATCTTTTGGTCTTATACCAAAAAAAATCTCTTTGGGTTTGAATTCCCTTTTCACATGACAGTATTTTGGATTGGTTTGTTTGGAGTATCCTGACTTGTAAAGCATTTATTGATTTTTTTTTCTTTAGCTTCTGTCAAACGTTTTATTTTCAATTTAACATCCAGTTAATAATGTGGAGGTGTTGAGGAAGTCAGCAAGAAATCAGCCAAAATAACTATTTTCAATTGAATCTCGCTTACTGGACAACTTTTTCCAGAACTGTGAAACTACCCTGTGATAGAAAAAACACATTTATAAAAATCTGATTTATGGCTTGGTCTCTGGAGATTGATAGTTTGTCATTGTGCTGATAAAAAAGCAGGCTGTATAAGATTGCCGACTCTTGAACACATTTACACCATTTGCACTCTTTATTAGAGAAGAAGGGTACTTAAACTTTGAGGGAGTGGATGTGTGGATGATTTGCATAATTTCCTACATCGTAAAGGATCTAGTGTAACTGACTGTAGTCACTCTGGGCTCAAATGATCCTGTCATTATGCAATTTACATTTGAAAAACAGGAGGGGGAGGGGGTTGAGGGGTTGGGCTCTTTCATGTAATGCTAATTCTTTCTGAGTGAAACTTACTCTTGTTTGTTTTCTTCTTTTCTTTTTTTGCTTGTGTCTTCTTTGTTTCAGACAGATACAAACAAAAGCATAACTCAAAAACGACGGCCTCAGGTATCTGGCCTTGTCGCCTTCCTTTCTTCTATGGGGAAATTTGGGCTTGATTAAGGATACGATCACAGACTGCCATAGTTACTCTTCTTTAAACCGTGGAATCAGCATGGTTGCCTTTAACATGATTCTATTCTTGAATACTTCCATTGGACCATTCAAATCTACAGAGTGATCTTTTGGAATTGTTTCTCAGCTACTGCCATACTTTTTCTGAAGCAGATTAACTGGTCATTGCAGCAGAGAAGATCAAATTCCACTGTGGAGACAAACATGTTTGGTCCGAAGTCCTGTGGGATGTTATTGTCATCTGCGCTCTCCTCTGCTGCTCACTAATGTCTTCCTGTTGGCCCTAATCTCTCGACCCAATCAGTAAACCAGTTCCTCTTATTCTGGGCTAAGTCTTCAGGATTAGTCTGTAGGTCAGAATGATGGGGTAGAGGAGAACTGTTAGAATGTTGAGTTGACATTGCAGTTGCACTGTATTGAAGTGAAACTCAGCTAAACTAGATTAATCTTGAATTATATTGAATTTTAGAAATATGTGTACCAAAATACACATTTTGTGCCTTTTGGTCAGTATTGCAGTAGATAACATTATCATAAATATGATGCCTAATGTGATAGTTATCAGTCATGAATAGTATACATTCATTTTAAAATGGCAATTTGTTGTCTTCATAAATATAAACTTTATTTTCCGTGTTCCCCTTCTCCTGTTGACTTATTGAAAGCATTAAGGTCTATATTTAGATCCCCTTATTCCACTATGCTGTGAAGTGTAGAATAAGTATGGCTACAAAACTAGTGATTTAGGTGTATAGTGCTGTGTTGTCTTAGAAAAATGAGTTGTGAAATGTTGTTGCTGACATTCCAGGGCCTTCACCTGCTTTTAGGGCGACCAGGCTTTGGTGAAATATTACTTTTCCAAGGTGAAAACAAAAAGGCTGTCCGCTTGGTCCAAAATGAGCATTGGTTAAATAAAGCTGCGTGGCCAGTTCAGTGGACGTTTGCTGCGTTGTAAAATGGGGGAAAAGGTCCCAGAAAATACAAAGAAACATAAATGATCGTAATCTGTGCATGATGTTGAGACAATCTAATACTTTTAACTCAAGAAGGACCTTCTCTAAAATAACACTGAGAATGTTATAACATCATCTTCTACCATTCATTTTAAGGACATCCCTCAAATAACATTTTAAGGTTCCATACAATATTTAAACAAATGTTCCTGGAACTACTTACTCCATATTAAGTTTCAGTATACTTTTATTAGTACTAATGGTCTGTTTATACTTTACTCTATTAACACCTTTGAACACAGAACTATGCCAAACATAATCTAATATCAGGCAACATCTAAGGAAGTCTGTCCAAAAGATTTGGCTATCCCATGAAACTGTTTGCCCAGGGGATTTCTGGGAAACCTGAATTAATAGCCATATGCTTTTATTACCATATTATATTTATATATTGTCCAGGTGAAAGCTCTAGATCTTAGGTCTTGAGGACTGGTACTGGTCCGGTAAAGTGTTGAAGCTTCTAGAGGTGGTGCTTAAGAGTTCCTGTGTGTTTTTACCTCTCTCAGTCTGTGGGAAGCGCTACAAGAACCGTCCGGGCCTGAGCTACCACTACGCCCACACCCACCTGGCGGAAGAGGAGGGTGAGGACGAGAGAGACTCAGAGCCAGCCCAGTCTCCACCTGCTCACTGCTCTGACAACCACAAACGTAAGGAAGGCTCCACATCTGCCTGCTCCCCTGCTGATATTACAGAGATCACAGTGATTAATTAACGTACTAGTCATGATGTCGTTAAGACATCTGTATTCAGGGTGACTGACAGTGTGTTCATGAGGTGTGTCCCTCTACTGTTGCCATTCACCGGTAGTGTCAATGACCCTCACAGATTTAGGCCCACACTTTGTTTGAAATGGCCTTTTGTAAATATACATGTGAATGTTGTTAGGACCCTGCTTCTCTTTGTGGTCAGTCAGGATAATGTTGGAATTCACCACTTTTGGCAAACACTTTACTAGAGAATAGTAAAAGATTGTTGAACATCATGCAGGCCAGCGGGAAGGTCACTGAAACACAAAACATGTTTGTAGCACAGCAACCTTCAACATACTGTTCATTTGGGTTGGCTTAAGTACCCTCAGAGGCCTTGACATGTCCATGTTATCTGCAAGGGCCTGCAGTAACTGTTCCAGAATTACATATGTTTTGTTAATCAACATTACAAGCTATTGGTCTTGCCTGATATCTTCGCTCAGTGAAGGCAGGGACCTATCCCCTCTCCGGCCACGCAATTTACAACCTACAACCTAGGTCCCTGAGGACTAAGCCAGGCCTCACCTGTTATGCTAAATCATTGATCAATACATACAGGCTTAACTGCGCATACAGAACAAACCTCTGAACAAATGAATGTGTATGTAAATTATTAGTCCAGTCAGTGTCAGACAATGGACAGAAAAACATTTATTATATTTGTTGTGTTTGTCAAAAAATGTGTATTTCCTTGGATCATAATGTTACTGACTCTACACTGGGTCAAATCATTAGATAAGGAATATTCCATAAGGAATACATGCCAGTGAAAAGGATCTTTTATTCACCTTTGATATGGTTGTAACCCTTAAACAGTAATAAATAACCTGAAAACGTCTAGGACGGAGTGTGGCACAGTGGGTAAGGAACTGCGCTTGTAACCGAAAGGTCGCAGGTTCGATTCCCGGGTAAGGACACTGCCGTTGTACCCTTGAGCAAGGTACTTAACCTGCATTGCTTCAGTATATATCCAGCTGTATAAATGGATACAATGTAAAGTGCTATGTAAAAAAAAAGTTGTGTAAGTCGCTCTGGATAAGAGCGTCTGCTAAATGCCTGTAATGTAAATGTCTTTATTGCAGTTTTATACTGAGATATTTTAGGGCCTGTTCAGAGCCCTGGTGTCGATCAGTCGATCAGTTTCTGCCAGCTGATGCAGTGGTCCTGTTCTCTCTGCTCCTCACAGCTCAGAAGGGCCCTGATGGCACAGTTATTCCCAATAACTACTGTGACTTCTGCCTGGGTGACTCAGGCAGCAACAGGAAAACAGGCCAGGCGGAGGAGCTGGTGTCCTGCTCTGACTGCGGCCGCTCCGGTGAGTTCTTTCCTCTCGTTCCGCTATCCCAGCATCCCAAGCTCTGCCTCCCCGCTTTCATTACAGCTTCGCCGTGGCCAGCAGCTCACCAGTGCTTTTTGTTTTTTGCTCCATCGCCCCACAGCACTCCTCGCTTGGCTAGGGGGAGATTTCCATTAGGAAGGCAGAGAGCTCCACTTCCTGTTTGCCCAGAGCCACTTTTGCACAACCTAGTTTTATTTGGCTTTTAAATGTTCAAGGAAACAAACAACCAATAATACTGGAGAGTATTGCAGCTGGTATGTCAAACAAACTATGCACCACTGCCCTGTGGCACACTGACCCAGTTTTATCACTGGAGTCTTCGCACAGGTGTAATGAATGTGTGGTAATAAAGAGGCAAACAGAGGAGCACTTTTCTCTTCTGACTGGATGTTTATAAATCACTGCCTTAGGTCTAAAGAAAGTCAAAAGAACCCAGTAGAACCACTTCAGGGGTCCAAGCTCTGCAATCCAGATGCAAGTCAGATCTACGCTGATGCGTGGCAGTGTGTCAGACTGAAAGGCCGGTGCATTGGCTTTCTCTCACAGTTGCTTTAAAGGCCTTTTTATTTCAAGTTGTTGCCCACACACTTTCTTTAACCTGGCATCCGATAAATACTCATACCGAGATAAAATTCAGTTAAGTGTACTCACTACTGCCTTCAATATTCAGTAATAAAACACCAGATGGAAATCACCCATACATCCAACAAGACAGAGAAGAGCGCATCTCACGTGATCCAACTGGAAAACAAACATAAAAAATAGCTTTACACAGCTCTCTGACATGAAGTCACAAAAGTATCTGACATGACCACATGTTTCTAATATGAAATGGTGTGCAGTTCTATTTGTGAAAAATTGCATTCATTCATGCACCATCCTTACAAAAGCAGTTGGTTGCAGCTGTAAGGATTGTCCTTCCAAAGCTTAGCCTGTTTTGTTCAGCATGATAGTGGTTGTGAATTTAGCTTCAGTGGCTGTTTTGTTTCTGTTGTATGGAGGAGTGTTGTGTGTTGCATGTATTGTAGGCTCTTCAGTATTGCTGTTGGTGTGGACTGCTGCCCACTGACTGAGTATTCTGGCCTCTGCAGTTTTGTCACATGCTGGACCTGTTTTACCTGGAATAATAATACCCACTGAACCCCACCGTGTTTAAATGATATACAGCTCTGTAGTTGCTGCACTAAATGAATCAATTCAACATTTAAGATACATTTTAATGTACACATGCAAGTGGTGTCTTTTTATAACCTCATTTTCTCTAACCCAGAGAAGATGTATCATGAACAAGGAAAATATAAACCTTGATAGTGACCTCATTTCCCTTTTTTCATGCACTGAAGGCAAGTCTGCAATCTTTTTTAATGAGGCACGTTAAATTAGCTGCTGAAAGATGCTGCAGGTTTTTTATGGGCCTTGGGTGGGCTAGACTAATCCGGGAGCCATGTCACGTTTTTTTTTTTCTTTTACGGGCTTCCTTGTTGGCAGCTTCGTTTCCAAGTGTCACAAAGTTTCTTCGCTTTCATGTTCCAACCTTTGGTTTGTGTTCACACTGTACATCTGAAGTACGACTCAGCTTCTGTCTGTCTGTACGCCGTAGATCTCCTCTGTAGGATAGAGTTTGAAAGTCTGTGTGAGGTCATATTCATCAAAATTGCATTGACGTTAAAATTGTTAATCAAGGCCATATTTCCTTTTGAAGAGAAACATTTTCCCTCACTGTCATTTTTTTGTTGTTGTATTTTTCCATTGTAGTTCAGTCCAGACCACTTTGAAGTTACAGGAGGTTCACTGGTTTTTCAACAGGTCGAATGTCACTATTCTTGTAGTGACAATGATGCTGTCGGCTTACAACACCGTTTTTCTTCTTCAGCATTGACTAGAGCTGCTTGGCTGGGTGTGTCTTTGATGGTGAGAGAACTAATTGGCGGATTGGATTGCTTTAAGCGCTAGACTGTTTACAAAGTACCATAGACAGAACAAACACCCTGTACTCATTGAAGCAATTTAGGAAAAGTTCTCGTTTTCTGGGGATGCTGCTGGGAAGTTTTCGCTTAATTGTATTTGGCCCAGAAGTACAGTAATGACTACTGTCAGTTCAGTATCAGTTGCTATTGCTGTCATGGAGGGCACTAGATGTGTTTTTAATCAGTAACTGCTCCTACCGTGACTCACACAGTCAATAAATACTGCAACATCAGCAAAAGGCTCATTTGTTATCTTGGAAACTGTTGTAAACTCAGTGATCAGTGAATTAGTGGTTTTAAAAAACAGCTCTGGGAAGGCAGTGGAAATGTTTTATAGCAGAATGGTTATTATAGCATTTTATTTATAATCATGTGGGATGGTTCAAGTTGGCCAGTCTTAAATAATTCTCTCTTAGTAGTGTCTTCCTGAGGTTTCCTATTTGAGTGTAGACTGGATTTAAGGACCACGCGTGTTCTCACAGATAAGGGAGGAGCTTGTTTAGGAGACTTCCCTGGCTTCCATGCAGGTTAACTTCTTTTTGATGGCTTGTTGTTCAAGATAAATAAAATCCAGTTTTAAAACCATTGCTGGAAAACGCCTGACTGAGTGAATGCTGATTTCTGTATCAGACAATCATGTCTGAAATTGCTTACATTTGGACCCATTATCCATGTAATGCCAAATGTTTACTGAAATGACTTGATTTAGGTTAAATAACTAACAAAAAGCAGTGGTCTGAGAATTTTAGCCTGTATCCTTTTGGTTATAAAACCTATTCTATGCAGATTTATACAATTTATACTTCATGTGGAATGCATCTTGTCTTGCATGTCTGCTCAGTCAAAGACGATGTGCTATCTGTGTGTGGTGCATTGGAAACCACCGCTAACAGCAAGCCGTAGATGTGCTTGTGTGTGCTGCAGACCAAATACAGAAATGGAAACTGCACGGCTTTGCATAAGTTATTAGACTGTGTCAAACAATTCCCAGGGGGCCGCAGTGCTGATTTTTGTAGTTTCCTTTCAATCAGCTGCCAATTAAGGCCCTGAGAGCAAGGTTTGTGGATTCTTTAGCTAATCAATGACTGAAATGTAATCAGCTCAGCTGTGTTTGCAGTCAGGCCCTTATGGAAATGCTAAACATTTCATAATTCTCTCTTCTGTGGGATTAACTTTCATTTTTTATATTACATAGTGTAATCCATTAAAAGGAAAATTAATATCCCCTTATTGCTTGTACCTAATCTGAGGTGAGCCATTTAATGCAGTGTTTTTGAAAACCGTATGTTTTCTGATCTGATTAGTTATTTACTGACATTTTAGCTTCTCAGAGTTCATTTTGATATAGGTCACACATTAATTGGGTTAAATTGGGAATAAAGGCATGCTGTTCTTTGGTAGCTTTTGGTAACCTTCTAGAGAATATGTTTTACCTGCATTCAGTGTATCCCACAATTCATGTTGATTTAGTGTGAGTTTTCTATCAATTTAGTGTTGGCTTGAATAATTAAGATTAGAAATTTGGAATGTTTATCTCTGTGTCCTTGCTCATTGCTTATAGGATGGGTAGAAATGGCATTCTATGTTTCATTTCATGTTTTCATTGTTTGCATCCATTATCAATTATTTCTCCATGAGACATACTGTTATTCATTATTCGTGTTGTACTATTGCTATCAGAGTAGTGGTTTTTGAAATGTTGAACCTGGAATCAGTTCCCTGCACTTTTTTCTGATAAACTGTTTGGTGGCTCATAGTTATAAGCAAATGTATGGAGGGAACATCTTGCAGGAAACCATGTTTTCTGGCAGTCCCCATTCCAGGCTGTTCAACTGAAAGAGGAAATAACACGCTGTGCTCCACAGTACACAATAGCCATTGCGTGACTTGGCTGACTGATATGTCATGGCCATTAAACGTATTGCTTTGTTGCCCCTCTTCCACAAGTTTGTGGTGAATTAAAGGGACGGCCATCTTTCAAATCTTTATGACACACAGTAGTTGGCGCTCTGGTATCTCCTGAGATCTAAACTGCAGTTTAGCGAAGTGGTCCATGAGGTACACCAGCGCCCCTGCCCTCGCTCCCTCCCGCCCCTTTCCCCTACTCCTTACCTCTTACCTGCTTTCTGCTATCGCCACTCAGAAATGAAGGAAATTAAGACGCATAGGCCTGTGACAAAGCTTGAGGCCTAGTTGACTGCTTTGTAGTTGTTGCTGTGTGTTGCCATACTGCGGTGCTGATATATTCATCATACATGTCAGCTGGACGCATTGGAGGGAGAGACGAGAGGAAGATGGGCGGGGCCGAGGAATTGTTTGGTGCCACGTCCGAAAGCGACGCGTCCACGTTTCACGGCTTCGACGACGATGAATTCGATGAGCCCTTGTCGAACGGCAGCGTGGCGTCGCCTCGGTGCAGATAGAGAACAGAAACAAACTTTAAAAAATGACAGAAAAAAAGACAGAAACCTCTGACAAAAGTCTGCTGCTTCTTTTTTAATTGATTTTTGTTTTTAGTGGAAAGCACAACTGTTCTCTTCAGAAGAGGAAAGCAATTGTTATTTTTATCTTTAGTGGAAAACTTCTGCTTTTTAATAAGTTAGGAATATTATTATTTTTATGTAAACTTTGAAAAGCAAAGAGCAATGGACAGTGTCTGCCTGAATTATGTGCTGACTGTGTGTAAAACAGAAGAATCTCTTCTTTGGATTTTTTTTTTCCCTGGAGGGGAAATGCAGTTATTTTACAAAAAAAAAAAAACTATGGAACATTTGGATTTAACTGTACAGTGTGGTGTAGGACAGACCTGCCAGCAAAGTGGGATTTGATTTAAAACAATGAATAAAAAGACTATTGGGAGAAACGCAATTAATGTCAAACGAAACCAGCTTGTTTTGTGCGACAGAGAAGTCTGGGCAGAGGAAACGAGGCTTAATGGAACCATTTTCAACAGCGGCCCCTGCCTTGGTGAAGAAAAGGGCTCCCGCTGTCTTTACCTCTGGATTGCAATAATGTGAAAGTGAAGGAATAAGTGACTTCTGGGGGAGAGAGTTTGGCTTGCTGTTACCATGGAGAGAGGGGGAAACCGCAGTGGGGGTCCTGGTGGAGGGAGAGAGGGAAGGCGTGCCTGGCTGGGGGCAGTTAGCTGAAAGGTAAGAGCCTATTGGCGTTTCCTTCTCATGCTTTCTGTGTGGGCCAGCTCTTCTGGGCTCTGCTTATAGGAACATTGGGGACAGCAGTGCCCATGAGATGGTGGACATGGATGTTAACACTGTAATTAAGTGCTGGCTAGTCCTGTTCAAGGTGACTGAAATTAGATAAAGCCAACTAATTGGATATAACCACATACCAGTATGGCACACAGTGACTACCTATCAGAGTTCCCATAGCTCACATGTGACAGACTTATACATGGGAATCCAGTGTCTTAACCAGGCATGAGCTTTCATGATCTTGTTTCATTGAAAATCACATTGCCTTCTCTTGAACTGACTGAAGAATGTACATGTCTTCATTTGTCTAATAGGGGAACTTAATATGACAACTAAGAATATTGGATTTGGGCATATTCCCAAACCACAAATCAATCTCTCAACCCAGCACCGTGTGCTCTTCAGTGAAGTTCAGAGAGTAGCTTTATAGAAACAGCTGATGGCTCTCTGCTCTCAATCCCCCCTGGTCTGCCTGACAGCTGAAGCTGTTTGTTCTCTGCCTGAGTCTGAAATGTATCTTAAGAGTGGCAAAATCCCATTCACACATCTAAGTTGTATGTGAGAAGATAGCTCATGGAACCTCCTTACCAGCAGGCTCTTTTTTGCACATTTGCAGCATACTTCTCTTGTAAGCGAGAGACGTACACTATGCACAATGGCTAGCCCATCAGCAGCTGGAGCGTTTCTCTTCAGAGTGATGCCGCTCGAGATACAGACGGCATTTATGAATCAGCCGGAAAGCCTTTTGCATTACTGCATTATGTTAACACTGCAATGTGTACCTTTCCCTGTGGGTTTCTCCATGGGTGATAAGGTTACTGTGCGATATAATTGACCAATCTAATTAGCTGGGCTTAGCCCTCTGCTGAAAAAGCCCTTTCAGTGGCCATTGTGCCAGAATGAGGCTGAGTAAGTGGATCACTGTCACACAGCCATCAGCTGACTGCCAAATAGAAATAATCGCCATTCCATTTGGGAGGAATGCCGACTCAGTCAGACAAAAAAAGCTTTCCGTGCAGAAATTAAAGCCTTAAAACATGCCACATGTAACGTAGGATTTGAAAAGTACAATGATTTTAAAACAGGAAAGTATATACCTATAGATAGACATAATATTTTAGGATTTTGTTGAAAGAGCCCTTATTCAGGGCATCTTAAACTGGACATTGTGGATACAGTTGGATACTGTTGAGCTTTGAACCTGCAGCCCTCCTGTTACAGGTTGCATAGCATTTCACAGACAGTTTAAAAAGGATTAGAATGCCTCCTATATATAGTTTGCCTGAACATTTTAGGTTCAGACATTAAAATTTATGCAATTTATGAGAAAATGTAAAAAACTGGCTATTGATTTTTCTCATACACAACAGAGATCCGGTCCATACTAGAAATAGTGCTCAAGGAATGTCCAGACAAACAAAGCATATTTTCAAGTCCTATTTTTCGGCAGATTAAAGGGTGATTTAGCTGGCGAAAGGGTGCCCAAATCTGCCAGTTCACCTGAAACCCACTTTGACTCATTCAGAGCAGACCGGGGGATTGTTGATAGGACAGAATGGAGTTTTGCTATTTGCCAAAGAGTTAGTCACACAGACTCACAGTGCATCTCAAATGTCTATCATAACAAGATAATAATGATAATGAAAGATATCAAGATAATAAACTCTAATGAAATGTGGGCTACTTAGTCATGACAGGTTAGTTTTGACTAAGACAGGTTAGTTTTGACTAAGACTTTCCTGTTGTAGACCTTTTAGGGACCAGTTTATTCATATGTTTGATCAGATGCACTACTCTTCACACAGTAGTCTACCACTTATCTAGTGTAAACTGCCCCTTGACTTTACCAGACTGGTTGCTCTCTCACCTTTTCTAATTGTTTTACCATTGTCATGTTGCCCATTCAAAGACAAGTCCTGCCCATTCCCTTCCCAGGAACGCTGAGTCAAGCGGATCCTGAGTGATCAGCCAACAGGACAGCAGTCAACAGGAATCAGCCACAGCCTCCACTCCCTGGCCCCCTCGCACCCCCACACCCCCTTCCATGGACCACAGGAACCCCAGCACTGACCAGCTCTCCCACTGTCTTGCTCTGCCCCTGCAGATATGCAGACAGACAGGCAGGCAGACAGACAGATAGACGCTGTCCCGAGCACGTGCAATAAAGTCCCAGACACCCTGGAATTTAGAAGAAGAATACCCCCTCCCCCTCCCAGGCTGAGCTGGGACTCGAACTTTGAAGATGACAAAAGCAATTATGACAAAAAGAAAGAGAAATTATGAAAATAAATCTTAACATGTTTCAGGCACCATTGCCCACAGCCCAGTTTGAAACACTTTTACTTTTGGTTGTTTCAGTTATCTGGTCTCGACATCCTCTGTAAAAAGTTTTAAGTCAAAATAAGAGGCACTAAAGAGCATTTTGTAACATCACTGGCCATAGTAAGAACATCAGTAGGCATCTGCATTGTTTGCCCACATCCTTATTTGCTACACAGAATAATAACACAGCCAGTCAGAAGACGTTTTGTCCAGCATTATGCAAGAGAAGCAAACCTTTGTCTGACAACTGCTCTAAAAACTCAGTTTAAAGGGGGTAGAAGTGGAAGATTCCATGCGATATTGTGATCTCCTCTTGCGAACTGCTTGACTTTTTGCCATCGCCTCCAGAGAATCGGCCTGCTCATAAATTCTTACCAGAATATTTTTTTTCCAGGAGGAAAGAAGGCGATGTCAGGGGAGAGAGGGACGGCATGCTTGTAGAATTGTGTCAGTGAGCGGAAGCTTCTCAGAAGAGAGGGAAGGAGCTTTGAGAAATAACTTTGCTTTGAAAATCTGTGAGGATTCCCAGTAATGGCTTATTTAAGGCAGTTCTGAGAAGTGGAGCCAATCTCCGGTTCCTTAAGGCAAGCAATGGACCAGCTCAGAGTTACAAAAAAAAAAATCCACTGAGACAGTATGTCACCCTGTCTCATCCGAATTGAAAATGCCAACTAGATGGGAAATGCAAACCGACACTGCACAGTATAAATGCCGGCAGTTTGCTTAGGCTGCCCCCTGATCAGGAAAGGTTACAGCTCAGGACGTGGTTCGTAAATGTCACTGCCTGACCGTGTGCCCCCAGCATTGTATGCTGTCACCCATTCCTCTGGGCCCGCACCATCTTCTCTGACATATCAGAGTCAAAAGGTTTGGCGCTGAGCTCGGCCTTGACTTGGACAAGAAGTCAAGCCTTGACACCCGGACCTGCCCCTGCTCCCCTTTACGAAGTTGTGCAGTTGCAGTGTCACTGAGCTGACTGGCGGAGAGAGGGAACTGGGAACCTGCTGAAAGTGGCTCCTGTCTCCAAACATAGGGGTTGTAGTTCATATTTCTAATATAACTGTGAGCGGGTAAATGTGGACAATAGCCAAGCCACTGTGAAACATGGTAATGCTTAGCCGAAATATTTGTTTTTGCTGGTGGGGCGTGGGGAGGGGGGGTACATATAAGTCTTCTCGCAATAGAAGTACCAGAAATTTGAAGTGTTCTGGAAGATAGCATCAAACCCACTTTGTCTTTCACCCTGTATTCTGGAACTTGAACCTTCTGAAATGTATCCAGACCTCTTTTGAAGAATCCACAGTTGTTTTCTTGTTGGTGATGTCTTACAACATTTGTGGCTGGATCTGCTGACTCTGTTTAGCACGTTGTTTCACATTCGTTTATGTTTTTCCAGTACCTTCCTTTGTTTCTTGACCTCAGTAGATGCTCAGGCATTTTGGACTTACTGAAGTTCTGTAAACTGTGCCGTATCTAAATATGCTCAAATTTCAATGTAATCAGTTGTCCCACAAGGAAATCTTTTGAGAAGGAAAAGCAAATGGGTCTTCCAAAACTCTTAACATGTTTCCCATTAGGACTGTTTGATTTCAGTGTATTGTTTCAATCTTGTGTTTTCTTGTGTGTTCAAAAGTAAAATAGGACTTCATCAGGACTTCCTTTTGTCTCTCGCTAGACTGACCAGAGGTACAGTTGCAATGTTATGTGAATGAGGATTTTCTCTCTTTCTCCTTAGCTATTTTACATTTACTCCTAGTCCTGACAATGTTGCATAGCTTACTCACCTTTGAACCCTCTTTAAAATAAGCCATTATTATGGGAAAGAGAAGGATGTATGCCATCCACTTGAAAGCGGCAGGCAGTTTGTTAGATTTAAAAATATGATGGATAATGTTCTTAATGAATTAAAGTCAGCGAATTGTAAACCCTGAGAGTGAATGCAAAAGAAAATAATTTCAATACCAAGGAGTATTCCTCTCAGGAAATGCATATATTGCAATCTGAATGATTAAATACGACAGCTTGTAAACAAAGCCACCATTGGGACAAACTGCAAGACAAATCAACTGAGGAAACTCAGCACTGTAAGGATCCGTTACCACTGCTGTCAAAACACTGGACTGTTTCATTCTTTTTGGTGCTTATAATAATGACATGGAATGAAATCCTAATCACATACAATGATGGACTTGTAATGAGACTACAATGTAGCTGTTAAACGCCTGCTAATAAGTATTGTTTTTCCTGATTAAGCAAACATATGGACATTTGTGTTAAGACCACTACTGGTTTAGAGTCACAGGCTGACAGACTTAGTGTCACTGAGAGGTTTGCATTCATACTTGCAATTGCAACATGAGCCATAGTATGTTTATATAATACCTTTATTTGCTGCAGTCTTATCTGTCCATGTTGGTTTTGGGTTTTCTCAGGATCAGTAAAGTGTAGTTTCCCTGGGTTCTCAGCTCTGTAAAATATCAGCTCATTGAAAGTAAATGGCCTAGCATAAACAGGACAGTTCTTTTGGCATCAAGCTGAGGCATGGAATTTCTGATATCGCATTCCTCACCCCAGTAAATCCCAATTTCTTGACTTGAAATAAATTGATTATTTTGTTCTGTCCTAAAACAGGTCACATGGTGTCCTGTCTAATTAAGATTCAGTATGCTCTGAGGTCTCTGGTGGGTGAGGGAGAAGGTTGCATTTTCAGACAGAAATAATCCATGCATCATTGGTTTGTGGAAGATGACTGGTGTAATAGACTTATTGTGTATCGTCCTGTGGGGAAGCTTCTGTAGGCTTTCAACTTGTGTTCCTCTGATTGTATTCCACAGACAGTGAAGGAAAGAGGTGAATCTGTAGCTGTACTAACAGCATATTTCATTTTATTTGTTAATTCTGTATTGGCTATTATAAGACACTGAAGTGATTTGCATAGAGTAAGTACCCTGTTAAAGGGTAGCTGAGAAATTAAGTTTAAGCCCATTGTTTACAAGAGCATTTCTTTAACCACTATACTACACTGCTGTCTTTATTTGATCAGAAACATTACATTCTTACTTTTGCTATGTACTGTCTTTAATTATAGTGAAAAGACTGAGCCCTGTGACTTAGGTTGGATTCCAGTGCAGGAAGGTTGGCAGTTTCTTACAGATTCTAGATGTTTCTCAGCTGATGGTCTTATGAAAAGCTAACTAAAGTGTAACAGATGTCACATTCTGTCTTGATGTAAGCTAGAGGTCACAAATCTGGTGGAAAGGCCCAAAGTTTTCTTTCAGTGGAGAACGCCAACTGCACTTCAGCTAAACACATGCAAGCTTGTGGCCAAACGGTGCAGGAACAGGTGATGAAACCAGCGGCATCACCTTGGTTTGACATCTGGCCTTTGAAGAGTCATGGGAAATGCAGAGACGGCACACCACAAAAGATCAGTAAGATTGCGATAGGCTGCAGCCCGCTTGTCAGGATACGTTCTCTTGTTAATTCACTGGGAAAAAAGGTCAGCAGGTTCCAGAGCAGCCATCCCTGGGGCCTGCGTGCTCCAGTCAGCTTGGCCATGGTCCATTTGACGTGCCACGAAGGGGAAAAGCCTGACATGTAAGAGTTGAGTGGTGGAAGCATTGCGTAAAAAAAGTAATACAACCTTTGCATAAGTCAGCAACCTTTATGCAGTACATTACAAAAGGTGACTCAAAACAGTTTACGGATGAATAATAGGAAGTGCTGAGGACTGGAAAATTGTTCTCTGTATCTGTGAGCAGGTTAAGAACATCTCATCTAGAGCTTCAACAGTGCAGGAGTTGATTCACTTGGCAGATTTTTTTGTGTCAGTAGCATTCAATCCCCAGCCGTAGTTAGAGTGCAGCCTTGTAACAGGAGTCTAGCCCTTTGGAAGGTCCATAGTTTCACTCTGTTATTAGATTGCCCCAGGCAATCATTGGACGTACCGGTGGGCCAAATAAAATCTGCAGTCCACTGCCTTTGCACTTGCACAATGCTAATGTGAAGGAGGCATCTCTGAAATGCCCCTTGATGTCCACATTTTCCTAACAAGAGATCTGATTAGCATGGTAAGCTAAAGACCAAGGTTCCATGATGGGGGACCACCTTCAATAGAGGACATTGACTATACTGAGCTCCATAATTGCTGTCAGGGCAAATAAAATAGTTATATAGTTATACTAGCGGCAGTAACAAACAGACCTATTTATTAATTCCCAGTCATTGTACAGCTTTGTTATTTGGAATCCCCAATCACTCATGTATGAAGTCAGGCAGAGGTGAATGAAAGTGGCAGTTTGAGTTTGATAGGGGGCTGTCTTTCTGTGATTGTCTTTAAAATCATCAAGGCACTGTGCGAGTTTCCCTGTGAACTGTGTTGTTTGTAAAACTCGTGTTAGTCGAAGCGTGCACCAGGAACTGACTTGTGAACCCACATTGGAAACCGTTGCCTTCACGTCTGCAAGGCATTGTCAGGACTGTACATCACCGTGGCGCTTGGCCGAGTTGATCTGCTGCCAAGCTAAAGCACAGCACAGCACGGCTGCTTTTCACATCAAACGCACCAGGAAGTGGTCATGCTCGCCTCTTTTTAGGTGTGTAGCTGTTTGCTTGTTCTCTCTCTGTGTGTCTCTCTCTCTCTCACTATTACTCGCTCAAGGCCTCTTGCATGGCATTGGAAAGCTGTCTGTGTGCATAGAAATATTCCAGTCTGGTTTTATATCAGGCCTGTTATCTTCAGCAAAACCAGGCTACGTTGTAAACTGCCCTGAAGTTGTCGGCGGTGAAGGAAGGGGAGGGGAGATCAGTGATAGCCCTTGACATGACCCTACTTTGTTCACAGTAACATGTGTTGTGATATAAACAAGGGGAAAATGACCACTCACTAAACTACTTGATCATTTTCCGAGTATGTTTTCCAGTTGAATTGTCATCAGAATTGCATTTAACCGTTGGTCAATTTATCTATGTGGCATGTAAAGAATGTAAGCCACTGGACTGTGTGTGCTCTTGTGTAAAGCAGAGAGATAAAGGTTAAGGCCATGCAGATGATCGAAATACAGGTACTGCCACAAACACACACACACACACACACACACACACACAAACATATACACACATAAAAAGCTGTCAGAGACTGTTTACTCAAATACACCAATGAAGCACACGCTGCATGGCCTTCCTCACTGAACTCAAGTCCAAGTTTCTTATTCTCTTGTTCCCTGAGTTTCCTCAGGAACTTGTTCAGTGTTTCAGCCACTCCTGTTGGCTGAGAAGAAAATGGGGTAATCCCAGCCTCCACAGATGCAAATTGTGTTTATTTGCTAGAACCCCACAAATATTTAACCACACATGGAGAAACTTCAGTAGCAGCCTCGGGAACTCCATGTTTGCTTGTTACTTGTGAGTTCTTAGCAATGTCAATGAACCTCAAACAAATGGGTTTAGCGCACTTGTGAGCAACAGTTGTCCTCACTGAATGAGGCCACGGAGTCTGTGTTAAAGGTAGCAGATGGTTTTCACTGAAGTCTTGTACAGTCCTTATACCTCTTAAAGGAGTCAATGAAAGCTGCATCTCAGTGGTTCCGCTCCAAGTTGTAGTGGAGCTGACTTGAGTTCAGAATGACTGTTGTAAACTGATTTTATTTTCAATTGTAAATAACCAAAATGGTAAAAAGTCTTTGTTAGTGAAACTATTTTTATTGTTCCAGAAGGAAATAAAGAATGAGACTCCTATTCTTGCCTGGATTATTGGTGTTTTAATGGGTCAGTGGTGTGCAAGTGAGCGTGAGTGGTCAACCAGATGCACCTGGAGACCATGACCGGAGTCTAAACCGTGACCAGGCTGAAGAGGTCCAATTAGAAGCTACATTAACTCTAAAACATAGGGGTATGTCTTCATACTGGTGCATTGTTAAAATATAAAGAAGAAAACAAAGGCTAGAACCAGAAGGAAAAACTAAATATGAGTTTATATTTAAGGTTTGTGTTCATATAATGTTTCTAAATGCTAATGATAACATGAGCGAAAGGGATGTTCAAATGGTTTCGTTATTTTTAATCCCACCCCTTAAAGAATGTCTACTCTAGCTCTTACCTCTGACTCAAAACCCTTTTAACTGAACTCATACCGGAAAGATTGCATAAGCAGTTAGTTGATCTTGGGCCTCATGTAGTTCAATAATTACAGTTGCTGTATATAACCACTACAACAGAAGTACTGTAACCATATCACTGTCATTTATCGTAGTTCGTTAACTGCCATCAAAACCTGTCACACGAATCCCTGCATTTCCATATCAGCACTAGGCAGGCTTGTACTGTTATGTACAGCAGACTGTTAGTTATCTCACTGACACATTTACCAGTGTTTGCATATCATTTGT
Source organism: Anguilla rostrata (assembly GCF_018555375.3). NCBI lineage: Eukaryota > Metazoa > Chordata > Actinopteri > Anguilliformes > Anguillidae > Anguilla > Anguilla rostrata. The sequence goes on along the minus strand of NC_057933.1, from coordinate 18,424,850 downwards.
TTGCATAGGTATGAATGGGCATAATGATATCATGGAACAGCTTCATGGTAGTTATGAACATACAATGTCTTGATTATACTTCACTACAGAGCCTTTGTCTATATTTGGTAACTAGACTTATGGTGGATTTCTAACAGTTTAGGACTCAAGTTGATGTGTTTGTAAATGCTAGTGTAATTCACTGTACCTTGTATTTGATTCGCTTTCATTTTCATTTAGTTTCACCATTTTGACATTTTGGATATTCCGCATTCCTGGGACATGCATTAGTAGCTCATACAAAGTAGTGGAATGTCTACATGTCCACATTTATGTGTATTGTGACCAAATTGTGCTTTCTATGTGACCATGATTTTGACCTTGCTGTCGACGCATGACTTGCATGCATTATAAAGTCAAATGGAAAAATACATAAAGGAGTTGCTCTTTGCTGTTGTAAAGTTGTAAAGACATGCATCTCCATGCATGGACATAGATAAGTCTGCTGGGTGTAGTTCAGAGGCCTCAGGTCATTATTACATTGTGAAGCGTTTCTGAGCACAATGCAGCACGCTCCTGTTCTAACGCAGCTCATGGTTGCACGGCATCCTGAGAAATGCTTCCAGTTCCCTGAGCTCATCAGAGGCGGCCACAGTGTGCCTGGATCTCTCAGATAACACTAATTACAAGGCAATTTTTAGCCTTGTTTCCTTCACTTCCTGAACAATTAGCGAATGGCGCATGCTGGGAACGGAAGCAGAATCTTGGTCTCTCCATTTCACAACACGGAGTCAGTCTTTCTGTGTGGTTGTGTCGATATTCAAAGCTGCTGCATCCCTTGCTTAACTGAGAAATTAAATGATTGGTTTATGGCTGGACAGATGTGATAGACTTGCAGGCAGAGTATTCTCTGTGTGGACCCATAAAAGACATTGTTAAGAAGAGAGCTGGACTTTGACTTGTGCAAAAGACTCACATCATGTCATCAGCTATCGTATGCCTCATAGCTGAACGCAAAAACAGACACACACACACACACACACACACACACACATACAGATCTGACATATGCGCTCTGCACCCTGGAAATCTTAATTTAACCAGATTAAGTTATGACCATTTTATACACTGGAAACATCTGTAGCAGCTCTGCGCCACTCAGTAATGTACGCTCAGAGCCAGGTGAGTGCATTTACCATTTCTACATAGAGCTGAAAACTGAAAAATGAGCTTTGAAGCAACCGTGTGACAGAAATATTGCATTGAGCATTTTGGACTGTTTATGATTCCAAACTGATGTTTTTCAGTGGGGCTGGGCACTGATAATGAGCTTGGAATGTGGTGCAATAATAGAAGTACAGTATCCCTGGATCGGTTTCATTACACCATCTTCATATTACATCTGAAAATGGAGCATGCTAACACTTGCCTCCTGCCAAGCCTTCTGGCACTGAAGTCTGCAGACTTAACTGGTTTAGCAGGCCAATCGCAGGCTGACAGTGCAAGGAAAGAAAAGAAAGCCTGCGAATCCTGTGTGGCTTCAAAAATGAAAAGGCCACCAGGGCACTGCACTCTTACATGTGAGTACACACTGAGCAGCCTCAAAAGTATGTGCCCTTGAAACTTTTAAAACACTGGTACAACTGATTGACTGGTTTCTACCAAACCCGCTATACTGTATGCAGTTAAGCCCAAACTACTTAGTAGTGTATGGACGGAGTGTAGCACAGTGGGTAAGGAACTGGGCTTGTAACCGAAAGGTCGCAGGTTTGATTCCCGGGTAAGGACACTGCCGTTGTACCCTTGAGCAAGGTATTTTACCTGCATTGCTTCAGTATATATCCAGCTGTATAAATGGATACAATGTAAGATGCTATGTAAAAAAAGTTGTGTAAGTCGCTCTGGATAAGAGCGTCTGCTAAATGCCTCTAATGTAATGTAGTGAGGCAGATCTCTCAGCGCCACATCTGTTCATTTCAGACTGTGATCTTCTTGCTCTTCCTCCTGCTCCTCCTCCTCCTCCTCCTCCTCCTAGGCCATCCCACTTGCCTGCAGTTCACAGACAACATGATGCAGGCGGTGCACACCTACCAGTGGCAGTGCATCGAGTGCAAGTCCTGCAGCTTGTGCGGCACCTCGGAGAATGATGTAAGACCCTCCCCTCATTACACACGAACACACAGCACGCCCGCTTTCTATGTCAGGAGATGGGCAGAGATTTAAGCCAATCACATTACAGCTGCTCGCCACACTTTATCTGCTATGTCTCCCCATGGGAAAATGAGGTCTCTCCAACCAATAATATTGCAATGAGTGGCTCACTGAGCTAAAGTCTTGTATTGGTTATGCAAATACAGCCTCTGCTGCTCTGTTTCCCTCTTCTGTCCAGTCAATCTTGTCTCCTCCTTAACAGGACCAGCTCTTGTTTTGTGATGACTGTGATCGGGGATACCACATGTACTGCCTGAAACCTCCCATGACTCAGCCTCCTGAAGGTATGCACAACCTACATAAAAACCCCAAAATAATCTTAATAAAGATAAATTATTAGCAAGCTGTTCTCACCTCCTATATTCAGTTCAGTGTTATTACAGGGAAGCACCGTCATTATGACAGATGTTAGAAAATCTCTCTCTTTCTGTCTCTCTATCCTCAGGGAGCTGGAGTTGTCATCTGTGTCTGGAACTCTTGAAGGACAAGGCCTCAGCCTTTACTGAGCAATAGAGGGAAGAGACACCCAGCATCTACCCAACGTCAACACAACCACATTCCTACTGGAACACAGACACTCACACACACACACACACACACATATACAGTATGCACAAGCACACGCGCACGTACACACACAGGACACCCATCACAGCAACATTCCTATCAAAACACGCACTGGTAAATTCCTTCTGACAAATACACCACCCATTCACTGTGTGGGCACAGTGTGACACATTGTGGTATCTTCTTTCATTCGAACCTTAATGCACCGAAAAAATACTGTTACAAAATACGGTCGCCACTTTTATTAGTCGGTAAGGCAAAGATAACTATAGCTGCAAAAACTTGGTGAAGCATCGTCATTCTGTATAATCTCTCATTATAGGTCATTCCATAATTTATTAGATATAGCAGTAATGCTCTACCTCACATTTCATTCATTAGCCACTGAATCCAAAGAAATGTAGAGTGCAGTCACAATTATCTGCATGTTGAATTTGAGTGTAGGAGAAATCATAAAAGCAATGCTATGCACATGTAAAAAATTCTCCAAACACAAAGTAGAAACGTCTTCACTGCCACATAACCTCCATACATCTTTAGCATTGTCACTAAAGTGTCACTGTGATACAGTGTTAGAGAAGCTTTGTGAGAAGGCGAGACTTCACATGGCTGGAATGCTTCAAAATGCAGAAAATCTTCAGATGTTCTGATTTATGTACTAAATTAAAACGTAATTAATGGCGTGATCTAGTGAGGTGTGCAAGTGATGTAATGCTAGTAGAGAGGCGTGCTCTCTAAGAACAAAGAATAAACTAGATTTATTGTTTGGAGTTAAAACCAGTGATTTTGCTCCCATTATAGTGAGGATTATGTAAGGCTGTTTTCTAACAAACATGATTTTATATTCAGAATAAATATCATTTTTACAAATTTGTATTCATATTTAACACGAAAAGGGAATTTGAAGCAGATGCCATGCTGATACCTTAAACTATTCATTTCCTTGAAAAGCCAAGGCTAAGACTAAGTAATAACTCTGTGTTAATGTTACTACTATAATTGCCATGTTTTATGCCAGTTAAATATAGATACTTTTCCAACCACTTCAAATAATTTTTCCACGCCTTCGCAGTCCCTAGAATTCTTATGTTGCCCTTCCGTGTCTTGCTAAAAGAACCATATTAGAATTCACACATAAGGTTTTTTGTGAATTGACCTCAGTGGAATTCAAGAACTGGGCAGTTTAGGTAGCAGAGGTGTCATTGTGTACAGCTACTGTCTTTGGAGGCAAATTCTGAAACTATCACTGCAAAGCTGGTGTACAGAGAATTCTAAAGAGACATAAAATGTACTGCCTGTATTCCAAAGAGCAAAGCTGAGACAGCTCCGTGCTATTCAGTGCGATAGCATCTGACAGGCTTTCAAGTTCTAGCAATAACGTGAAAAACCAAAATGTCCTTTTTGACTTTTACATTCTGTGCAGCATGTGGAAAAACACAGATGACAATGCCAGCCTGAAATCACTGTGATTATTGAGTTTTATTGGAAAGCATATTTGATTTTCAGTTAAGAAACATACCAGAGTAAATTTGTCTGTATGGGGTCGATCAAATGATCTAACAAACTCAAATTATTAAAAGGCTCTGGTTTGCTTAGCTCTCCATTAGAAACAGCAAGCTTTGGTTTTTGTATTCTCCAAAATTATTTTTTATTTTTACTTTTGTACTTAATTGTACTCTTTTTTACCATTTACCATTTCGTTTTTACAGATTCTTAGTGAGATCTTCATGCTAAATTAAAATTTGTATTTTTGGTAAAAGTAAAATACATACATCCAGAATATTATTAGTCGGGGCAGCATAAGAACAGGACACTAAGCTCTTCTCTTCTGTTTATGGGTTTGTATTTATATGGGAGACAGTGAGATAAATCCTTAGCACAGTGGCGTGTGGGTGGGACACAGGCTTGTCTGCTTTGGAACACTTATAAACTGATCACTTGTGAACACAACTGTGTAGTCCAAATATTTCCACCTTATAGTAACACTAATCCAGTAGGACTGCTAGAAATCATGCATTCCACACAGCTATCTGATCAGGTGTCATCAAATGAACCATTATAGTAAAATTTCATATATACATACACCATGATAATTAACAAACCTTTTTTTTTGGTGTGTAGTACCAATTTAGGTACTGTGTTTTCTAAAACTTTGTTTTATATATATTTTAGTTGCTTTTTATATTTTGTTGTATTTAAGTTGTGCAACATTCTGGTTTGGGTGTGATATATATTTCATAGTAGATTGGAGCCATTGTATTTTTAGGATCTTTGTTTACAGTCAAGTTTTTAATATAAACTAATACTTGGTGAAATGTGTTGTAACACCAAAAGTTTCTCTCCTTTTCTGTAACGGTTTTTATAATATTTAATGCAGCATAACGGAATTGTTTGAAGTGTGGCAACATAACTGGAAGGGGATATACATTCATGTATGGTTACTTTTATATTTGTCTTCCTCAGACAATCATGAAATAGATGAGTCATGTGGTAGATATATTCGGTTATTCAGGGCTGTTTCCCCTTTCATTGAACTACCACCCCCTGAGCTCAAATATGTGTTTATGGTGTATTTGCATCATGGATCTTTTAAGATTTTCCTTTGTTTAAAAAATATATTGTTTTGGATAATATTTGAGTAGAAGTGTTTATCAATGTAAAAGCACCTTTTAAGGTGCAGTATACCTTGTTACTGTTGAAAATCTGCTATGCAATTTCTGTTCTCGGTAGTGTCTAGAAACAAGGTCTCGCACTGTTATGAAACCAACACACCAATCAAGTTCTAACACATTGCCTGTAACATCCTAGCCCTACTTTCATACTTTCCGTTTTTCTCTGACTTATTACATGAGCATTTTCCATCTGGTCATTCTCTCATTTCTGTTTGTTCTGCTTGTCTGAATAATGAATGGAAGGCTCTATTTTCAGTGGCCGTTTCCGTTTTTGTCCCACACCCCACCACCCCACCCCCCTCACTAATTTTTCAAGAATGTCTAATGCCATAATCCATGGACTAAAGACTTTAATTATTTATTACAACAATTTTTTAACAAAAGCTTAATCAGGACCCTCCTTTGTAATGCAATGTTGATGGAGGGATTCAGCTACAGTTCGAGCAGGTCAGCAGAAAGCAAAAGGGACGCTCTGAGGGCTATCTGTATACCCAAGTGGAAGAGGTCAAGGGTGAACCTCACAGCTTCTCTCAGCCTTGGTTTATACCATATTCTCTGTTAACCTCTCTATGACCTTTGACCCCCTATTCTCTGTCAGCTCATGAAGGATTACTCTGGCACCAGAAAGCAGCTTCAGAATTCCATCAGCAGTGGTCTGTATGGGAAGAAAGGGACTACCATAGTCATTTTGGAGAAAATATAAATACAAAGAAAGAATAATAATCAGCTGTACTCCATAGGTGAAGTTCATTTTAAATAATATAACAACATTATAACTGTTACTGTTATTTTATAAAACTAGCTAGAGGCAAACCATTCTCATGTTTGAAGAAGCAGAATTTAAAAAAATATTAATAAAAGTCGACACAAAGCTGGGTGAAAATATCTGATGGTAAATAGTGAATGTAAGTTAAATGCATATATTTAAATGCATAAATAACCCTTTCATTGGGATCCAACATTGTTTTAGTATTTTACAGAACATTTAAAAATAAAATCAGACCTGGATATAGGATCCCTAATCTAATTTTATGTAGATTTAAGATCAAGTGCCAATATTTCTATATTTCTATTTTTCAGAATGCCTGGGCCAGCTTCCACCAATCTATTCCCATGCATAAATACATTCAGGTTAGGGACATACTAGATCAGTAACATTATTATATTGCAATCCACATATGTATATAGGTTACAATTATATTACATGCACGTTTTCAGGTATTTAGCAGAAGCTTTTAGCAGATTTTCCAAAGAAATTATTTTCCATGGCCATACAATGGCGTAAAAGACTTCTGGAATCATAGCCAAGTGAACCCTTACAACTACTGTTATTCAGATAGAAGATATGGTTATCACAACTTTTCTTCAACCCCAGAACACCAACCCAGAAGTGATGGTATTTGGTGAAAGGCAATTTCACACTGAAACCCTCAGTCCTGATAAGTGTGAGCTTCCATTCCCAAACTTGTACTATAATGTAGAGAAAAGTGATAGTATTGTTTTAGAGGGTAAATATTTTACAATAGAATAACATGCAAAGAATTTTACAGAATGAACATACTGCTTTCACCTGTCAACAGAGTGCACATCCTATAGTTTGCTGACAATAACTATTGCTCTTGATGTACTTTCAAAGGGTTAGGGTGTGGTGAAATATAGTCATACATATAATGGATTTTTCTTTGTTACACTTAGTTTTTATATTTGAAAAGCTTTTTTGATGGTCCTACCACTTCATCTGCAGTATGCAATAAAAGTTTCACTGACCTTTTGTGTCTTATTGTCCTACCACAATTTATATTTAAATAATTCTATTCCTGTAGTTCTCACAGTGGCCACTAGGTGGAAGACGATTACAGTATTTCATAAAGCACATTATTAGTTGTGTTGGGAAAATCAATAACATAAAGAGCACCCAACCCAGTGGAAAAAACAAATTGCACATAATTTTAATGGTCTGTTTTCATTCATTTTGATCAAAATGCATTAGTGATTGAGGAAATAAAAACAGAGAGGGAAATTCAGTCAGGTAGACATAAGTCCAAAAGTTTATTTGGTGGCTACAAGATATCAGGCTCTTGGGTCTTTTAACCCACGAATAGTCATCTTTTTGATTGAGTAACTAAAAGCAGGAATCGCCCAGAAATATCACATGCATAGTTGTGTGCCCATACCAGTTTTTGTGCTTTTATGTGTTGAATTTATACAGCACACTTTCTATATGCAGTTTTACTGTACATTTGTTGGAAATATTACATTTAACTGGAGTCTGTATGAATAAATTAAGCATATCTATCTCATGACCAGGAGGTCAACAGCAGCTGATGATAATTAGAATTACAATATGAATCTGTACAGTGCAGTTGAACCATAAAAATAAAAAAGATTTTAAAAACAAAAGTCACCAAAGCAGTCCTCCAGTCACAGTCAGTATAATTCTGAATGGTCTCTGGCAGTGGTTATGCTGGCGACGTCCTTCCTCCCAAGGCTGTCCACTAGAGGGAGCTGTAGTTTATGGAAGCTGCCCTTAGTCATTTTGGGCCTTGTGTAAAGGATAAGCTGGTGCATGCTGTTCGGGGAGGGGAGTAGTTGTGTTCATATGAGGGTATTATATATTGGCCCTCTGATATTTATATCCTCTTCACCCGGGTATGAACTCCCAGTCCAATTAGGAGGAATGAGGATGGAACGTTCCAGTCCAATAAGTGGATTGATATGAAATATCTGTCCATGCATCCAGCTGCAGCTCCACAGTCTACGGTTTTGAATCCAGAGAAACTGACTCGGCGGGTGGCAGGTGATGTGCTGGGGCAATGCAATGCTGACAGCTTGGTTGTCTTTGGAAAAAAAAAAGGTTGGGCTGGGCTGTCTCGTGCATCACTCTTCTTTCTCAGAGGCCTGGGGGCCCCGTTACCTGTACCAGACTCTAGCGTAACAGCAAGTTCTTTGTCAACTAGCATGCACAAATACAGGGACTGTCCATTCGGTGAATGGACACTCAAAAGCTGTACACATGTCCGACTCTCAAACCGCACAGATTTTGGTACATTTGTTGTGTTGTGTAAAAGTACATAATGCCTACCTCTCAGAACATTTCTCTCATGCAACATACAGTGCAACAGCAGACAGTGAGTCCCACGGCACCAGAAGTGCCAGGAAAAGGCTATGGGCACGCACTCCAGTCCCAGGACATTTGTCTCTGGATCGCACAGCGTCAGCGTCCTTATAGGGTTTAAAACCTGTGGAATCGGCCGGTACATTCAGCTTGTGTTAACAGTTTTAAAATTAAAGCACAGACGACGCAGTAACTCTTCTGTTTTCTAAACAGCAGTCGACCGAGGCCCCGCTTTTCCGGGCTGGATCATAAAGCATTCATAGTTGAACGCAGCTAAACAATCTTTTTTTTTTTTTTTTTTACATATTGGATATGCTTTACTGCTGGGTATGAACTTGGATCTGGATCACAGCATGAACAAACAGACTTTCCACATTGGCAAGATACTTTTTCACTTTAGTGTGGGTGCAGCACAAATCACTTTGAACTTCAATAAACTACTTTGTTCAGTGATGATGCAGTTCAGCAAGATTCCTGCCTCTGTATTGCTAATATTCCTACTGGGGTGTTATATACAGACTGGTATATTTCATCGAATGCCTCAGATTGCCAGCTACACAGATTTTTTTCCCCACTGCTTTTTGAGATAAGCTAATCGACCTCAAAATCATAATTCTGTAATCCTGTGACAAACAGTCGAATCTAAAGACAAGATGACACTCAAGACGATGACACCAATTTGACACGATCCCTTATGAATCCTGGCTGGCATGGCAAGCAATCACTGAAATACCACCTTGCTTTGGTGTGGAACACTTTTGTTGGGCGTCAAGTTTCATCAGCTCTGACATCATCAGTTCACCTCCATGGATATGTTACTTTTGTACATCGTCAATTAATGTCCTTATAAAATGACATTAGCTTACAAGCTCCATGTTGGATGTTAGAAGAAAATATCCCTCATTCCTGCATACTTCGTAGTACACTACAGCTTGATTTTCTGTTGGATACAACAGTGCAGGGTATTATGTTTAGTTTTTTCTTTTCTTTTTTAATAGTGGATAAAACCTTCTGCTGACATGCTTTTGTATTAATTAACCCAGCATCCACTGTTGTCTTTGTACCATTGCACACAACATGATTATATCGATTTCCGTTTACTCTATACAGTCTTAGCTAGAATACAGACAGACACATTTTAGGTGGCATGCAGCTATACATTGTAATCTCTGTCGAGCCCTTTTGGCGTTCTGCCCTTGGAATGTTCTGAAGCAAACAGACTTTTCCTCAGAGTCTCCCTCCAACTGTCAATTTGAAGCAGCCTCCAAAAAACAAATAAAACAACCAATAATGCCTGCAGCCAGATTACAAAGAAGTTATGATAAACTCATGATAAACCAATTACTCTGAATCTAAAATAAAATCTATGTATATGTCCTTCAGTTAGCTTGTAGTATGAACTATCTTAGAGGCAAGTTCTATAGTCATTTTGATTTAAATATGTTTATAGATTTAAATGCAAAAGTCACTTTTTTGTTCATAAATTACAGAGACAGCAGTGTCCTGTTCGTTTTATTGACAACTTATTGCTCGCTATCTTGCAAGTGCAGGGACTGTGCGAGGTGGTGAGGGAGGAGTCTGGTTTGTCTCAACTGTCACAGTGCACCCCTCCGCAGGCCCTTAAACTCCAGTCTCGCTGGCGTCCCTCTCCCCGCGCGACAGTGACGACTCTGGGCTCTCCGCGCTAGTCCGGTCCCAGGCCTTGTCAGGAGGACTGCATGAGGCCTGTCAGCCGCTTCCCCGTCAGCGACTTTCCCTGAAAAACGAGAGAGTGGAGGGGAAAAAAGGAATGTACAATTGTACAATGTACAAATCTGACGACAAAGAGAGCCCAGGAAAGACACCTGACAGCTCTAAGAGCTTCTGTTTAGCCTTTTAGCATGAGCAGATGGAGAGTGAAACTGCAATGCTAGTCTTTCATTCAGCAGGAACACCTTAGAGAGATGGCATATGCTTATGTCATATCTCTGAACATTATGTAACCAAAAAAAGTCATTTGAAGAGCAAATACTGTATGAACCCTTTTTACACTTTTACATTAATAACTGATATTCATTCATCATTGAATATTTAACAAATATTAGATAATATATTTGGGTTTCAGACTGAAACATTCATAAAATGTTAAGATGTGCTGTCACATATGCTCACATCCCAACAATGTATATTTTAGCCATTTGTGGAGTTCTCTCAATCTGACCACCACGGCCTCCTTCTTAATAACACATTTACTAATATTTACAAAATTTCAGCTGGCACTTTTTAAATAGTGTTTTGTGGGTTATTAATAATTCATTAAACATTTAGCTGTAACAGCATCATAAGCTAAAGTGCTAGCGTGGTATTTGCATGGAATATATATTGGTTTTGTGTCCCATCATGTAAAACAATGTTCTTGTGCTCCATAGGGAGGCAGCGTGGGAGTCTGGCATTAAGAATAAGCATAAACTGATTGAAGTAAATTAATAACTGAATTTTAAACTCTGTGCTGAAAGGAGAGAGAGAGAGTAGGGAGGTAAGCACCTTCACTAATAGTCATTTAACCCCCCTGGAACCATGTCTATAGCACTTCATGCATATTAAAGACAAATCTTTGAATATTAATGTTGCTGTAGTTCAGGGGACTTCACAGATGTTCATGTTAACACGATGGTATTACATAGGCTACAAACTGGGTGTAATATATCTTGGAGTGTGGCAATACAGCTAACATAACAGCATTATAAAACCAGTGGAGATAAATAAACATTTCCATCATCCATATTAAACATTTTCAGTGACCAAGAAGGAAGTTGCAAAGGTTTACAACATTTCATAGCAAAAGATTAAGGTCTGGGTCAATTAGGGAAAGGTGATATCTTGGTTTTTAGTTTCAGACACGGGGACAGCTTTGTCCATTTTTCTAATATCTCATTACTCTTCAGGTACACCTGTGCAAAACCTTTAAAAAGCTGATGAGTACATTAATAAGGCTGATGGGCTTTTAGGACCCAAACGGACAGCATCACTGGGGTTTTACTGGAGTGTAATTAGTTTGTTTGTTGAAGTATCCCCCATTCAGAGCACACGGAAGCATGCTGAGAGCGGTGCAGCTGGGGCCTTGGCTGCAGTACTCTTGGCTCCATACTCACCACACTGCGCGTGAACTTCTCCAGGGAGGTGCGGCGCCCCTGCTCACTCTCAGGCTGCTGGAAGGGGCAAAGCAGTGCGGCAAGAGGGGGAAATGGAGGCGGTGGAGGTTAGAGGAGGAACAAACAAAGCAAAGCGTAAGTCAGCTTGGACGTGCGGCCTAGCGCAGCGGCTAACGGTGAGAAAAAGGTAGCCTGCAGTGGCTACATGCACCAGCAGAGGGCTCTCAAGCCAGCCATAGCAGTTAGTAAGTAAGGACATCATTAATAAGAATAATGGACATACTGCAGAACACTGTGCACATGGCTATCAGGGTTAATATAGTAGTATTAATATATGATGTAATATGATGTTATATGATCATGTTAATATGCAGTCATGTAACAGATGGTGAGGTTTCTGTTGGTTTGTCCTTCTCTGACGTATTTAACAGGGAAATTGGGTATTTAGCCCAAAGAACATACAAACCATAGGAAGTTAAAGTATACAAGTTTGATCTCACAATTCACATTAATGTTAGTATCACTGTTGCAGGCTTAAACGGACCAAGATTGTTTTGGAATGAAGATAAAATAATTCATCCTGGTGGTTTGGTTATGAGTCCTGTATGTAGCTTGAGGGTGTGTTACCCGGCAAGAAACCAAAGATATAGTTTCTTTGCTCATAACAGCTAGCAATACTGCACCAGGGAAATGCATTTCCTTTCTATTGTCCTAGTTCAGACAAAAACACAAGCCACCAGCAGTTGTGCTCAAGGAATTCATCAAGGACACACTATGATGACACATATGAGCTTCAGCAGGCCCAAATAGCGGCCCTCACTCAACCGTCTCCATGGGGAGATTACTGCGGCTGGAAGTCACAGGAGCCCACCTTCTTTCTGGCCAGCAGGAGGTCCTGATAGGCATTGGAGCGCAGAAATCGAGCATAGCTGTCGCTCTTCATCAGCTTGAAGATGTGCTCCTAAAAGAGAAACCGCAGGGGTGGGAGCGTTTGTTCGCGTGCGCAACTGCATACGTGTGAGGTTCTGATGATTTGCGATTGCGTGCGCTATTCATTTTTTTTTTTTTTTGATAATTGAAAAAAAGGCTGCAACCAATTTTTTAAATCACCTTGAAAGGTTAAGTAGCTAAATTCACTGTGAAACAAAATTATTAGTGCTGGTTGCAGTTAGAGATGAAGCTTGGAACAGTATAATTTGTTCCAAAGTCCAAACACCAAAATAGAAAAAAAATCATGATAGTGCAAATGTAAAATGAATAAATTGAACATAAGACCAAATAAATTCAGCAAGAGGGAACTGGAATTGTTAATACATATCACACCTTACCTAGGGCAATGAAATACATGTGAAATTCAATCAATAATATATATATATGGCTTCGGGAATGACAAAACTATCAAAAGAAAACAAGAAGAAATGTGGCACAATACAGATGCACAAAAAGATCCTCTAATGCTGTCCAAAAATAACAAATGGATAGTGGCCAGTTTCACTACAGTAAATGTAGCAGTCACTGCAGGCAGAGCAGACATGTCCGTAACATTTAATCATTTGCAAAACTATTGTTCAAAATACCTTCTCTCATTTGTCGACTATGCCTCTGTTTTGCACCAATTAGAGCAGCTGTAGTCAGTCAAAGGTATGACAGTCTTTTGAAGTTGTTTTATTTTTTGTACATTGAAGTGGTTTTCTTTTTGTTAATAGCTCCACTTAATTAGCACAAGCCTTTGCGAATAAGTTGGCATACTTAAAGAACCATATTTATATAGCTTCCTTGTTTGTGTGAAAAAATTACAGAAATACATACACCATAAACATAGAGATAGTCTGTGTGTACACTGTAGTCTGGGAGACTCAAACGTCTGGGGACTATGTGTTTGCATGTAACTGCAACTGTGTTTAAGTAGGACAGTTGTCCATGTTTGTGCAGTGGCACGTGGAACACTGTGTGTACACTGTGTGAGTGTGTGTGTGTGTCACTGTGAGTGTGTGAGGCTGCAGGTGTGTGAAAGGCCCAGGGGAATTGGGTAATGATGTAACACAGAGTGCTGGGAGCCTGTAAACCAGGCACATTAAAGCAAGAGGGGGAGAATTCCCACAGGACGGAGTCTTGGATCCAGCGCTAAACCGAGCACAGAGCCAGCGCACTAATGCACTGTGAAATGGACGCCTTCGAACAAAGCTACAGTAATTCAGCCTGAACTGGGGGAATCTGGGGAGGGGGAAAGACGCTGCGGCATTACACGGGTCATTAACCCCTTGAAAACATGATCTCCATTTCTGCTTGCTTCACTTTCACTTCATATTCTTCTGGTTCAATGAGCAAGACAGACATGTTTTGCATGCGCTTTGGGGAAGGGGGGGAGGGGACGGGGGAGGGGCGGCTGCCGTACCTGGGCGTCTTCAAAGCTGTAGCGGCCTGGATCTTTGAGGTTCTGGCTGGTTCGCTCATAACTGTGGGAATCCAGGTTGATAGAGCTTTGGGCTCCCTCTGCCAAGAACTCATGCCAGATCTCCTGGGCTCTATTGGGTACATCCTGTAGGGGGCGCCGTTTTAGGTCCTGCACTGCCAACCAGAACCTGTGCAAAGCATAATGCATACCACACGCATTATACTGAGTCTCAGTGGTAGCCCAGCAAGCTGAGACTTTCTTGCATTGCGATACTGTGGAATCTTCCCACAGCTGTTATTACCAGTTTAAAGACACTCCGTTGAACTGTGTCTATAAAACGAATGAAGATAGAATAAAGTGTAGAGCAAGTAAGAAGACACTGCTAAGGATAAGGAGGCTGTGTATTATCTCCCTGACTCTCCCCTCATTTGCTGCTCTCCGAATCCCTGCTCTGAATGGCCCTCTCTCCACTTAATGCCCCTAATGGGGCTTCTCTCATTCAAAGAGCCGATCTAACCGCCTGTGATGGCGAGTCTGTGGTTTTGCGATGCAGCAGGGCCCAGTTGGTTATCTGTGGCAGTGCTGCTAAGTTACTTAGATTGGCGTAGGAGGGCCTCGCGGCTACGACCAGTCGGACTGAACAAAGGGGAGAGTGGCCTCTGTGCTGATAACAGGGGGCCCGCAGTTGGCGAACTGATAAGCAGGGTCTCACTCTTACCGTAGGTTCTCCGAGCTGAACTCCGACTCCAGGAACTTGAAGAACTGATCTCGCCCCGCGGGGTCCTTGAGGGCCTCGTCCAGCGAGAAGCCCCACCTCTTGACGCGCTGCTGGCTAGGCTCTTTGCTGCATGGGGGCGGGACGAGAGAGAAGCCGCACACTTAGTCCCTTCAGTCTGACAGGACCCCACCCTCCTGGATGGGACTCTTCAGTTTCAGCCAGTCTTAATGATTTAACAGGACCTTATTACCAAGGGCAACCAGTCCAATTAGCCATAGTAGACATATTCATCCTGTGATACTATGCCTCAGAGGGACCTGGAAAATTGGCCAGAACATGACACCCTCAGAAGTGTCTACTTTGGATAGTTTGTATTTTAAATTCAAAATGGAGGTTGAAATTGAGAAATGCTGCACCCTAGAGGTGTGTATTAATATTTCAGATACTGCAGAAGCTCACCCACCCTCCCTGGGGTGGGACTTTATGGCAGGTTTTTAGAGGGTCCTTCAGCTGCTGATGAGCTGTGGGGGAGGGGGGCAACTGGGACACCCTCATGGGACAGATAAAGTGAATCTCACCTGGTCTCCAGGTCCCAGAAGGTGGTGTCGTCACTTATCCAGGGGTTGGAAGGCTCTGGTATGGTCACAAATGGGTCGTAGTCCATGAACTGCTCTGTGAAACTCATCAGGCTGCAGCAAAGGCAAGAGGCAGGGCTCCCGTTACACAAAATTGAGCCACCAACCCTCTCATTGCACCGTACACCACAGTCCAATTACACTAGAGCGAGGCATTACCAGGATCACCACTGAATTAGTGTCAATTTGCACCATATCTGCAAGGTCATCATACAGCTAATATAGCCAACACGTACGAATCCAGGACATGAATACAGAAACACTTCAATGCCAAATTGCACATTTAGTACTTTGTCACTTTAAGACAACAAAGCATCAGAGTTTGAGCCATGTATTGATTTTAGGGCTTCTGGAAAATCCATATCAAAACTCGCTGACTCAAACCTTTGGCACCAATAAGATACCTCACCTTAATTTAATCTCCCGTGGGTTTCACAAACAAAACGCTAGCGTTCTGATGGCATAAATGATTGGTCCATATTATCGACTGAGTGCGAACCTTATCACTGCTCTTGTCATTTCTTGTGGGCACGCAGGGAGTTTTGTTTTTGTCTCAGAAAAAGCAGTTTGACTGCAGAAAATGTAAACTGGGTCACTGGAATGATAAAAATGCAGTCTGAGACACAGAATCCTAAACGACTGTAAGCTAACACAGAAACAGAACTCCTGAGACCGCTACCTAGGATGCAACGCGGCGGCTTTTCAGACGGCAATACCAACCCCCCACCGCGCCCTGGAGCGCCCGGCATCGGACGGTCTGCCGATAACTCCCGCCGCAAACAGCTCGAAGCCCAACTGGCATATCAAATCGAGCGGACCCCTGCCTCCCTCGAGCGGGGCAAACCATTCCCACCACCGGCACCGGAAAGAACGTTTTAATCAATCTCGCTTCCCTGCCGGGGGAGCCCGGGGATTCGTGCTTAGATCCGGGGGGCCCGCGGAGAGGGAAACGGTCACCGGGGAAGGCCTTGAGCTCTCCGAAAAAACAGGCTCGGGTTTTAGAAAGCTGCGGTCAGGGCCGCAGGGACCATACAAATCGGCTTGGGGTGAGAGCAAGAGTCGGACATGTTTGCACTTGGGGTGGGGGTAGGACTGCAGGGGTTATATTTCGGCCACCTCTACATCGGCCATACACCAGTGACTTGGAAATGCTAAACATGAGATGCCACACACGCACTGTTACAGCTTCTTTAGCACTGGAAACAACTCAGAGTTGAAATGAATATCGGTCACCAGCAAAGTGACAGTGCCTTCTGTCGAAGCGCAAAACATCTTTCTGGCGAACAGACTTTGCACGGCACTCAGCCTTGGATAAAAGCAGCTATTTTATTCAAGAAAATTACGCCGATGACACAAACACAAAGCTATCAAATAAGGACAGCTGCCTTTGTTTATAAACAGGATTTTATTTTCACATTTAAAAAGGGCTTAGGAGCTATAACTGACAGGGTGGTAAATGATGTGAATTGAACTCGCAGAGGAACAACAACAAATCAGTAGTCAGAAGGACAATCTTCTCCAGAAACGAGAATGTATATCAGTCTACGCTCACCTGTCAGCTACTTTGGACACTTTCATACAGTGCCTGTCCAGCTGGGTGTTTAAAAATGAGATCTGTGCGGAAAAACGGAACAAACGAAATGAGTCATTTGATTAACTTGCAAACAATATGTCATGAATATAAAACAGCAAACGGCTGATGCATGGGAATCAGTACATCATAGGTAATGTGCATGTCTGCAGGGGCGTGTGTGAGTGCATTTGTGTGTATGTGCATGAGTGCATGCATGTGTATGTGTGCGTGGGTGTGCATGCATGTGTGTGTGCGTGTGCGTGCGTGTGTGTATGCTTGTGTGTGTGTCCCTGTCTGTGTGTGTGCGTGCATGTGCTTGTGTGTGTGTGTGAGTGTGCGTGCATGTGCATGTGCATGTGTGCGTGTGCGTGTGCATGTGCGTGTGTGTGGGTTTGTGTGTGAGTGTGTGTGCATGAGTGTATGCTTGTGTGTACGTGCGTGTGAGTATGTGCGTGTGTGCGTGCGTGCTACAGCACCTCCTTCTGCACGTCCTCTTTGGTGGTCTTCCTCGCTGGTTGTGAGGGCGTGTGGACAGGACTCTGGGACTGTGCCTCCTCCGTCACCCCGTACACCGACTGCACACAGGGGAGGGGACAGACGAGTCAGCAGCACGTCTCAGAACTTATGAAATAACATTGACCTTATTACTGCTCTAACAGATGACTGCAGAACAACAGAGCTGAACAGAGGAGTGCAGGGACAGGGAGGAAGAGGGCTGTAAGGGCTGGGGATGGGAAGGACTCGTTCACAACTGACATTCCTGTGCAACATTGATTGCACAGGATTTGCGATGACTGTAAGTGATGACCATAAGAGCGTGTTTGGTCTGTTACTCCTCTCGCTGCGTCCTGCCTACCTTCTTCACCTTCTGTGGGTTTTTTTCACGCCGGCACTTGCGGATGTCCATCTCCGTGGTGTTCACACAGCCTGGCTGTAAGCGAGTCACATGGTGAGGCACTGGGGGAGGGGCTATGCTGCAGCAGCTTTCACAGTCACAGTTGGTAACCCACAAGCTCAGCAGACACCTTCATCCAGAGACACTCAAAAAGGCTGCATCTGAGCTGCCCAACCCTGATTCTGGAGATCAACCATCCTGTAGATTTTCACTCCATCCTAAACAAAGCACAACTCATTAACCAGCTAGAGATCTTGTTGAGCAGCTAATTCGTGGAATTAGGTGGGCCAAATAAGGGTCGAAATGAAAACCTGTAAGCCAGTGGATTTCCAGGAACAGGGTTTGGCAGGCCTGGCCCACATTTACATCTATTATACACATAGGTAACTATGGCCAATGCACCATGAATTTGAACTAGTAAAAAAATGCCTTATTCCCTACCAGGGTAGAATTTACAGAGTCGGAACACAAGTTTAGAAGAGGAGCAGTTTTCCTGAAATTCAAACCTGAAACCTGGATTGCGAGTCCTAGTGACTCAGCAACACTGCTGTCCGGTTTGTATTCAAATGAAACACATGTTCCTTGGCATGGCTGGCCTATGGCTGAAGCCTGGTGGATTGCCATTGTGAGATACTGACTTCTTTCAACCATTTCACACTGCATCTCAAGGACCGCAAGGCAACCTCATTCATGTGCAATCCTCATTCCCAACAGCTCCTCAAGCACGTACCACAGGCCGGTGGACATCCCAGAATGCCCTCTCCTGACTGTCCAGGATCTTGCGATCTGTCTTGTCCTTTTTCCGATCAATCCTGCAGAAGTACGATAACAGACATTTGATGAGCTTAGATCGTGATCTGCCACTCTGATTAATAACAGAGTATACTTTAGTGCATGCTGATTTCTGGTGCAGGGAAAACCTGTGTCTTACGTAACTGACATTTACCGACTTACAAATCCTTTCTGCAGTCTGATTTCGTAACCTGTTTTTCATCGGCCAAAAGCATCTTTTGACAGTCTTGCCATTTTCCATTTCACAATGAGCTATTTGCACTGCTTCAAAGTAAATATATTGTGGTGCTCACCCTGATATTTTTAAAATTACATTCCACCTGTAATACTTGAATGCATTGACGCCTTATTGAATTCATTCTGGAATTCAATGCACTTGAACCTGTCCACCACCAGATGGGGCTGTTCAATCACAGCACCAGATAGATGATGATTAATGAACTGTCTGCAATTTTAGGTTTGTAGTACCTGCACCCCAGCTGCTCCAGGGTAAGTGTTGCACAGTTGGCAAGAAGATACAACAGTACTTTCAACTCCAGCACTGTAACTCACAGTGTGAAATACACAACTCCCAGAGACTTGGAGTTAAATCTTGGCATCTTCCATGATTAAATTAAGATTATAGTATTATTTTAGAGTGCTAAATATCCAGTTTATCAACGTCTTCACACAGTTACTATTTTGAATGTATCACTACAAATGTTCTATGGCACTACTGCACTTTAGGTTTCCTGGTGATAACAGTGATATTTCAAAATTGTGAGTCACTCTGGATAATTTGCACTGTAATGTAATGCTATACACTACACAGGACAGTTAGACATGGAACAAACAAGAACAGCACTATATGTGTTGAGAAGACTGCCTTATGCAGTTTGTAAGGGCCTTGGACAAAGAAGAACCTTGGACAAACTGACAGAAATGCTTCCACAGCTGTCTTAGTTGAATGGGATTGCACCCAAAAGATCAGCTCAATGCCTGTTCAGGCAGCCCATTGTTAATCCACTCACCTTTCCTGTGGTGAGGCTCTTGTTTACATTGTTGCCAGAGCGACTACACTTACTTGACCTGCGCCTCTGCCTGCATGAAAATGAACTCCCACTTCCTGGCAAACGCCCTCTGCAGCCGGGCCAGGTTTTCCTGCAGGCCCAGAGAGAGAGTTAGGATGAGTGTGTGTGTGTGTGTGTGTGTGTGTGTGTGAGAGCAAGCGAGAGATAGGGAGAGAGAGACAGAGAGAGAGAGAGAGAGAGAGAGAGGAGGGGGTCCTATCTTGTGTAGACCTGTGTCGATGTACCCTTGAGCAAGGTACTGTAATTAAACTGCTCCTTGAGCATAGCATATAAAATTTAAAGTCACCCCGGATAAGGGCATCTATTTGAGGAATAAATAATGTATACATGAAACCGACACATTTGTGCGATGTCCAGCCCCTGCAACCTCGTTCTGTGAAAGGACGGAGAGTGACTGCACAGAAATTGGTCGAGCAAGCTGCTTGAGGGCACAGCTGCAGTTTGAGATCCTGGAGATGAGGACAGCAGCCACCAAATGTGCCCCCATCACCCATGACACAGGTATGACTAATGGGCACCAAGAACGTCACCAAGCCACTCACTGCCTCATAATCTGCCAGCTCCAACCGGGCCTTGTTCTGCATGGTCCGTTTGCACAGGTAAATGGCTGCAGGAAAGACAGAGAGAGGAGAGAGAGAGAGAAGGGGGAGGGAGAGAGAGAGAGGGGGAGAGGGAGGGGGGGAGAGAGCAAGAGAGAGAGAGAGAGAGCGCGTAAGAGAGAGGTTGGACTGAAGCAGGCACATCCCCTATCACTAGTTCCCACAGCTCAGAGAAAACCCTTCTGGAGGGTGAATGCTAGGAGGGAGCACTGAGGCTCCAGGTTCCCCGTGACCACCGAAGGAAGGTGTGGGGCATGGGGCCAGTGCTGCTCTTACCGTAATCTGTGTTCTCTGGCTCCCAGCAGTTTGACGGCCAAAAGTATGGAGCCTGGATGGTAAACAGAAGCAAAGTAAAGCAAAGAGCTGTAAAAGACAGATAAACTGGAACTTTCTGTAGTCATTTTCTTGGTCATCAGTAAATTACACCGCCTATGCATATTACACTTTGATGTCAGAACACTATGTTACTCCAAATCTCACCCCCTTTCATAGCCCATAGCTATCTGATATTCCCCATGACAACAGGACCTCATTATACAACAGAGAGAAATGGCACATGTATCTAGAGGCCTTGCTGACCACTCCAGCAACCACTTCCTCCCCTCCACATTTATTTCCTCTGTCAGAGCTGCTAAGGGTAATTTTTACCAGACTGGAATTGAAAACACATCCTCTAATGCACACAAACTTCACTGTACTTTCTCCTCACTCCTAAATCCTCAACCCCCCTCCCCATGTCTCCTTCAACAATTCCTGCAGATGACATTGTCACCTTCTTTGATGGGAAGGTGACATCTGGAACTCCTATGAGATGATGGATTCCTCCAACACATCAGTTTGGCCTCCACCCAGGCAACCATCCCCCCACTCCCCACTCGTTACCCATTCCACTCTGCTATCAAAATATCCAACTGCCTACAACCTTCCTCTTGTCCATCTCACCCCACATGGTGAACTCATCCCAGTCTACTGGATGTGTCCACACAGTCCTCAAACAGGTTTGTGCCTCCCCATCAACTCCTTGCCCCTGCAACCCACTCCTGACCTCTCTGTCATCCCAGAACCACCGTCCCATCTCTCTTCTTCCTTCTTTCCAAAAGTTTTGAATGTGCTACTTTCAATCAACCTTCTTATTTTCTCTTCCAGAACAACCTCCTAGGCCAGGGAACCTCATTCTTATCCAGAAAGGGCCAGTGTTGGGTGCAGGCTTTTATTGACAAACGCCTGCATCGGGGGTGCAGTTTTGAAATCTCATAAGCTCTTAAAAGGTGTTCCCCAGGGAACAGTCTTTGGTTGTCTCCTTTTCTCACCCTATACTAAGCCTCTTGGTTCTGTCATCTTCGTCTTTAGCCTTATTACTGCTATACTGAGGACACAACTTTTTATTGTTCTCCCATCTGATATACTTTGCTCACATACAAACTAAATCCTCCCCCTGTTTGGGCTTTCACTATCCTGGGATGGCACCACAATGTATCCTCTTCATCTGCTAGGGCTTTCAGAGTGGTACTGGACAACCATCCAAACAAGCTCTTAGTCCAAACACTGGTCATTTCCCATCTGGACTACTTCCACTTCCTCCTCTGGTCTCCTGCAATCTACAGCTTATCCAGGATGCTGCTGCTTGCCTTATCTACAACCACCTCAGGCTTAGCTATGTCATTCCCCTTCTAATCTCCCTCCACTGGCTACCCATATCTGCTTGCATCAAATTGAAAACCTTGGGGCTAGCCGATGAGGCAGCTAACGGGACTATTACATTATTTTCAAAGGATCATCTGGTCCAATACTATACACCAGGCAGAGCCCTTTATTTCTGAGGGCCTCTTTATTATATTTTTTGAATACCCACCCACCCCACCTCTATGTGCCTGCACTTCCATGTTTTCTGTCTGTTTAGCCCCTCAGTGGTGGAATGAGCTTCCCACTGCTGTCAATACAGCAGAAACCTTGCCCATCTTCTGATGCAGACTGCACCATGGCTCCCCCGACCCTCATTGGCTATACTCTTCCTTTTTTTTAGATTTCCTTTTGGAATAATGTTATTGGTACAGCTGTATAAAGATACATTTGCTGTATAGTGGTATTTACGTTTTGTTACAACAACAATTGTCTATTTGGTTGATTCACACTTATTCAGGCTTGCTATTTTTAATAGCTTTAGATCTTATTTCTATGTGCTTGTTATAGATTCAATCTGTACATACTCAGGATTTGTACTTTTATTCTTGCTTAAGACAGAATTTTGCATTTGCAGACACAACAAAGGCTGAATCCATGATCCATGAAGCAGCCAGTTAGCCAGTATGGGGACTATGAGAAAAATACCTGTTCTGATTATTAACCAACCTCAGATTTGCTGCGGTGAAACAGAAGCTGTCCAAGGTACTGAAGGCTCAACAGACTTTGGAGAACGACAGGAACGTTCAACAACAGCTATGGTGAAGGAGGAATGCTCTCTGCTCCAACACAATCACACCATGCATGGTTTATTTAGTCAATATTCTGTAGACTCTTATTAAATTTTATATTAAAACATTTGCTTTTATCAACCACAGTGCTAGTTGTGGACTTGCTGTATTGGACCACTTACAAATACAAGACCAGCATTGGAAATTTTATATGACTCAAAGCATTATCAGGTGTGCCAAAATTCTGGTTCTCCATTGCTTTCTGTGTATCTGCTCGTCCAGGTTTATAAGAGCCAGTCTGATTGGTGAGGTCAGACCATATTTAGCAGCGGGATACAGGCCCCACGAAGCAGATCGTTGAGTGTGTCTAGCTGACAGATTTTGCCCGTCATTGCTTTTAAGCAGCACTTTTCCAGCTGTAAATTAATAGCTTGCCTGTACAGTGGGGAGAATCCTATCCTCTTCCCTGAGGATAATTTGTTCTCTCTACACCAATTAAGTGTGATTGGTTTTCTCCCTAATCAATTCCCACACTGTAGCGCAAGGACTTCTGGGATACAAGAACAATAAGGGGACTCTCCTACCTCCATCCTAACATACGGCAAAGGATAGGAGCTTTTGGGGAATGATGTAGCAGTAGGGGAAAAGATGGCCATTCACGCCATCCCTTATTTGAATAGGACAATACAAAGTGATACTCCATTAAATTCATTCCTATTCCACAGGCTGCCATATTCCGAAGAGCGGTGCGAAACACCGACTCCATTCAGTTTTAATTAACAATCTGCGATAAAAGCAACTGGGATCAATTCCTGCAGCATGACATATTGACTCAGTGTGTCCAAAACATTTGTGTGCAGAATGCCAAAGCACAAGAAGAATATTAAAGTAGGAGCAAAGTTAATGCTTCATCATTATTAGTTTTGAGGTTTTGCAGCCTATTGTTGTATCGCTGATGTGTCACTGATGTGCCACGGTTCAGAATCAATAAACAATTCGTATCTGTCACACATATTTAATGTCATGGAGCCAGGCATGATATTGAAGTGGGGATGCTATATTTCAGAGTTTATTCATAGACCACAGATGATAATAAAATGTTAACCTTTTAAACAAATGTGTTTATTTTGGGTAGAAGCAAGTATCACTCTGACTTATTGCTACTCATTTCTCCCGTTTAATTTTGAAAGGAGAGATCAGCTACTTAATGTGTGATCCAAATTGCATTACTATCAAACAAGAGAGAGGATAAACAGCAACAGAGATTTTGTGTCCTTGTTGCCTATTAAACTCTGTGCTCAGCTGGATATAGTCATTAATGCAGTCTTCCTAAGATGCAAAGCTTATTTTTAGTATGGCATGCGGGCAAAGTCTCTTTTCAGCAATTTTCCTAACAACAGCCAAGCCTAAGACAAATGCCTAAATTTAAAGGGGATTGCGTCTTGGTACCTTTATATGGCAACTGTTGACGTCTGTCTGTTGTAATAACATCGGTCTATTTTTAGCACCATTGAGTAGACTGTGACGTACTCGCCACCTCCCCCGTCTGTAGAGTGAGAGCACATTGCGTTCAAATTCAAGGGGAAGAAATGTGGATAGGTAGATTTCTATGGCAGATAAGGGTGATGTGTGAAGCCAGACCAAGGATTCTGCCATTCCTCCGTTTAGATATCAGCTGATAGCTTGCATTTTTCAGAGGTTTTAGCCCCTCTCGGCTGTGTAAAATCAGAAAACGTGCAACAGGATGCAGCAGGTTCTGAACTGACAATGACACAAACTGTGAGAGGAATTACTGTTGATGTGTTGGACATGTATTAGAATATAGCACTATACAATATGACCTGAACATCTTCTGAATAAGTCCTTATTTTCCATTTAATTTGAATAAGTCATCTACACTTATTAATTACATTAATTTAGAGCTAATTTAGAGCTCTTTTTTGATGAGTTAAAAAAAATAATATTACTATAGTTTTACAATGTGTCAATGTTTTTGTCTTTTGTCTTTGTAAAATATTTTTATCTTCAAAAACCTGTGAATTACCTCTTCAGTTTATGAAGATACCAGCCACCACTGGTCTAAAACACGGAAATTCAGAGAGGCGAATTGTTTCTGTTCTGGAAGGGCACACAGCAATGTCTTGCCAAAGAGGTACATAAATCACTGCTGAAGCCTGTCTTTTGATTGAAATAGAATTGTAATCAAAAGCCATAAGGTTCAATTCCCAGGCAGCACTGATCTACAGATTGGAGTATATGAAATGCAATTACAGAATATGAGTTTTCTTAGAGGTAATTAATAGCACAAAAGGCACTACTGTATCCTGTAGGGTCCTTTCAGTCATCGCGGTAGCTGCTCACCTGGAAGCGATAAAATGTCCCATCATCCTTCAGTGTGAGGACGTGATCAGAAATGGGAAAGACGTAGCCTTGGGCAGCAATGAGGCCTCCTAAATGAATGGCTTCGACTGCAAAATGAGATGCACATGTCTAAGGCCAATATTTCCTCTGGTACTTAAGTGAGAACAACATTAACTCAAGAGTCTGAAACCAGCTTGAACTGTTTAAAACAGTGGTCTTCAAACTCTGTCCTGGGGACCCATGTGTATGCTCATTTTTGTACCAACCACAACAATCCCATTGTTTTAACAAGCTGTTAATTTGTCTTAATGAAAAGTCCCATCTTTCACAGTGCTATATTGCAAATGATTACATACAGAGAAGTAAAACTAAAATTTAAGTGATCAAATTAAAGAGTGAGGTGAATCAACTGGCTCCTAATTGCTTTGCAAATGATAATGAGCCAAACTGGCATTGTGTTAACACAATGCAGGTTTGACTTGTTATAATTTTCTTTGTCTTTGAATTCATTATTACCAACAAAATGGCTACATTTAGTGGCCACGTGTCCACACTTTCACCAATTAGGAGCCTGTTGATTCGTTCAGTCTTTACTTCGACCAGTTTAAAAAATGACCTCTCTTCATGTAATCATTTGCAAAGTAGTATAATGTGAATATGGGACTTATATTCTTTATGGCATGCATAGCTATTTCTGTCATAATATGGTTTAAGAGGGTAAATAATCCCTCAAAACAGGAAAAGTGTCATTAAGACAAATAAAACAGCTTGTTAAAACTATGGGATTGCAGTTGCAGTTGTAACACAAACCAGCATACACACGGGTCCCCAGGACCGAGTTTGAAAACCAGTGGTTTAAAGGAATAAATCATGCTGTAATAATCAATTCACTATTCATCTATTCCACAGAGTTAATATATACTCAGTTAATGGTGAGTTATGCCTTTTTCGCATTCGATATGTACTAATGGGTAGTACTTTTTGAGTAGAGAATATTTTACCTGGATCCTCAATGGAAAGGTTTTTCATCAGCCACTGAACAATTTCTGTGCCTGTTAATGACAAGAGACACATGATTAATCTTCATGCTGAATTGCAAACCAGCTGAATTGTTTTTGCCTTTTATAATGTCAGCCAAGTGAGACCAGGCCAAGAAATTGCATTGTAGACGTTGGATGTAATCAGAGTATAACTTGATAATATGAAATGATTCAAATAATAAAATGCTTCCAGTACATAGTCTGTATTGCACAATTAATTAAATGAATATGAATGCAGAGTTTACTCCTACAATTAAAACTAACAACTGATTAAAGGTTATCAACCATATATCACAATATAATATACTAACAACTCACTATACAATGTAACATAATTTTACAAGTTTCAGAGCATCATTTTTCACAGAAATTACTTCATTAAAATAAATAATTTTATAGCCTGCTACAGTTGTAAGCCTATAATTAGCTGTAATGCTCTGCAAATGTACTATAATGATCTCATTATTCGCTTCATTATCTATGTGAAACCCCATAACATCAGCATTGATGACATGAACTGGTTCTTGGAATGGGTACTTAAAGGAACATGACATCCACTAGAGTTGTCCTGGGTAAAAAATCCTGTTACACCACATCAGGTTGACCATGTATTTCAAGATGGTAGACAATCAGACAATGTGTCTTTTGGGTCACAGCTGGTACACTGTGTCATGTCTAGTAAATTTAGTTTTAAAAAACTACATTTACCAGCACACCGGGCAGAGGCAAGCTCAGAAGGAATGAAGGGGCAGTGGCCCCCCTGCTGCTCCTGCTGACTCATGTCACATAGGTCTTAGTCATGCTGCTCCTTTTGACCACGGCACCATACACACAATTACCCATGATGCAGTGTGCACTGTGACACACAGGGCAGCAGCATGCTGGGCCCTGGGCTGACTAGCCCTTTAACTGCCCTCCTCTCCACCTCTAGAGTAATTCATGACAAAACCCTTTTCCTCTCTCCGTCCCTCCCCCTCTCTCTTTCTCTCCCCCTCTGTCACACACACACTACACAGACACACACACATTCACACACAGACACACACATATATACACACACACACATGCACATGCACACACAACCATACACAAGTATTTTCTGATGCAAAGTAATGAGATGCTAAAACACATACTGTTCGTGTAAGTCACTTTTCACACGAGCAAGCCTTCCCAGTTCTTGTCTTTCTGCTCATTACACTTTGTTTGTTTTAGTAAGGTGCAACTCCAACCAAGTTGTATTTAGAGCACTGAAAAAACATCTCTTTGCTACTAAAGAGCTAATTCTTTTGACCCAATTTGAATGTCACTCTGTGTTGCCTTAACTCTCTGCCATTATACTGTTGGAAGCAGTGGGGATGAAATTTGCTCAGCTTGGTGTGGTGTCTACAAAGCAGTGATTAAAACTACACCATTTATTTTTTTCTTGCCTTAGGGCCCAAAATGCTTTGTGGCATAGCAATTGTTTTCATCAAAAAAATCCTGCTTGTGATGCAGAGCAGTGATTTGTTTGAACTCGGCTGTATCTAATTAAAATGGATTACCCAATTTTTCTGTGATACAGTGGAATGGAAAGTGGTAGGTAATGATGGATTACAGGAGTATATTGCACAATCTATATCACTGCACAATCAGCTCAAATCCTCTACATGCCCTCTGTGCAGTGACAGGTATTTGGGTCTAAGTCGCATACTTCACTTCACAAAACAGCCCTCTTCCATTATAAAAAACAGAGCAGCCCATTCCCAGGTATGGCAAGGGACGTACTGTATCGTTCTCCTTGTGGGGGGATATGCTATGAGCTGCTAAAGGTGAGACTTGAGCCATTGTAAGTTCCCTCTTTGGATAACAGCCCACCTGTGACTACACTGGGGATCTTGGACAGGAAGCTCTTGACCGTCCGGACGGGAACGCCGCCGATTTTCTCGTCCTGCATCTTGCTGACGACATCTTCTATCTGCAAGAAGAGGAAATCACGGGATCAGGAAGAGTACAGAGGAGGCATGATGACCCTGCAACCCCTAAAGTGTGTACAAATACAGAAGTCAACAATCCAAGGAACAGACTGACACTTGTTTTGGATCCTGTTCAGATTGTGTGGTATTATTTACACTAAACACAGTAACACAGTTCAATGAAAAATGACACAAGAAGTATTAAAAGCAGTGTAGGTGTTAAACATTTTTAGTGTAAATAATTTGCTGTAAATGGATCTTAAAAGGCAGTATATCTCAAAATAAGCTTTACAATTATTACAATAACACAAACCTATTAAGAGAAATCTTTGACACACAACAAGCAAGGATTCCTTTTTGCTGCCTCGTTGCACTATTGGAGCTTCCTTCATTTTTAGCATGAAATGTGTCCTCCCTCAGCACCTTTAATACTACCTCTGAGGGGGTTTACTGCAAGTACAGAGTCAGCCATTTTGAATTCACCTGGGTGGAATGCTGTTGTTAGCTTCCAATATCATGTCTGTGTGGACCCTCAGCAATTGTAGCCCAGGTATTTTCTACAGCTGCCGTGTCTCTGATTGCAGCTTTTTATTTAACTGCCTCCTTAAAGCAAACTCCGCATTTCTTGCTCTCATAAGTTAGCTAAGCTGGCTAACTAAATTGCTAACGGTAAATCAGCTGCAAAATGTAACATAAGGTCACCCCTGATAAGAACCTTGCTTCCTGATAATACAGGTTTAACACAATGTTTTTTATTTTTTTCTGTTAATCCCACATACTTAAGCCGAATAGGTCCACGGAAAAGCAATATCACATACATTTGTTATATATATATATATATATATATATATATATATATACACATATATATATATATATATTCGTAGTAACACCAAGAGGCATGCTGCTTGGGGGAACACTTTTAATGTGCTTATAAATACATTTCTGACAATGATCCTTATGGCAACCATAACAGCAACCTGATCTAGCCTGTCTTTGAAAGCAAAATTTTGCACATATTGGTAAAAATTACTGGACAACATTAACATATTTTCACTAGCGTGAATCTGCATGGCCTCCTCCATCTTGCTGATGTTAAAATACCCTTTCGATTCTGAAATGCCACTTCATCAGAACTCTTTAGGACGCTAAAAAGAACTGTCAAGATGCCAGTTCTGTTGGCAGAGAGTTCAACATTTTATTGATCTTTTATTGATTTGTTTTCCTTCCCGCTATTTCAAAATGACACGGACCTTCGATGCTGTCCTCACCCTGTCTGGATTTCTGACAGTAGTCTTGATGATACACAGTCGTAGTAGGCAGTAGGCAGTAGGCAGAAATGTACAGGCAGCCCAGGCATAATAGTGTCCTGCTGCCTTGCTCCAGAGTGGCAATGTGTCAGGAATCCAGTTCAGTTCAGTTCAGTGCACATGGAAGGTGATTAATGAGAACAGGAATGTAGGCATTCATTGTGCTCAACCAACATTTTTGTGGAACATTGCAAATGTTAGCAGCTCCCATCTGCTAGCTGCAACTGCTCAAATGTAAGCCGGGGAAGATGCCTCAATACAATAAAGGTCAGAGGCGTCTTATGTGGTTGGTGCTCTGGCCTGCATATTTGACTGCCATTTATCAAGCACTCCAGTTGCCACAGTAACAGGGCCCAACAACAGGGAGGCCCAGACAAATCAGAGCGCTTGTCAGAGCGATTCCCCAAACGCGGCGATAAACATCACACCTCAAGTGAGGGGTCTGTCCGCCTCCAGCTTCAGCAAACAACCGCCTAAAATTAGGTCCGCAAGTGAGGGCAGGATAGGTATGAAAGACCCTACATGCACAATATAGCACACAACAGACAGACACACACCTAAACTCACGCACACACACACACACACACACACACACACATACGTTCACATACACACGCAAACACACACATTCACACACACTCACACACACATACACACCTACACACACACACGTAATTGTCTCCCAGGACTACAGTCGATGCAGCAGAGCATAATACTGAGTTCTTGAGAAGGGGAGGGGGTGCAGCAGGGCTGGAGTAAACCCAGCATTTCGAGGGAGCACCGGGGGGGGGATGTTGGTCAGCACAGAATTGGAGCATCTGTGATCATTACGCCCCTGTCACTCCGTGCAGGTGGAACAACAAGCTCCCAGGGGCCTGGCTTAAAAACCAAAATCAATACAGATGAAAAGCAAACAAGTATGTAGTGAAGTACAGAAGAAGGCTTATGTTGCAAAACAGTTTCATATCATCTCTCCATTGATTGAACTTCCATGCTGGTATCCTTAGTGAGAAGGACACTTAATGAAGGGGAGCTAATTCCCCACTCTCATGACATTGATTTCACCAACTGACTTTATATTGTGCTTCACAACCAGCGTAAACATTTTTCAAATATTTCACAATAGATGACATTCTCGTAATTAAGCCCTTATTGACCTTTTAAAAACACGTATATATGAATACATATATATATTTAAATTTGTAATGTTCTCATTCCAGATTGTATTAGTGGTGATGTCTGAGATCTCATAGAAATGTTATTTCCACTGAAACATGGCCCCACGTCCTCTCCACACATCTCAGAAGAGCAATTTCTATTTGTTTTGTCTTATGAATGAAACGAAAATGACGGGCCAGTTTCAGAGCACTAGATTCCATTTCCCCACAAGAAAAAAAAAATGATTCAATTGCTTTGTGGTTTCCTGAAACATCAGCGGTAAATAAGGACTGCTTTTAAATGACAGGTAGAGAAAGCAGCGTGGGTGTCACGCAAGGTGTTTTTCCGTGTTATTATTCAACAGCTCTGCTACCGCGACTCGATCTCTCTTTCTCCTCTCCTCCTCTCTCACACTCTCTCTTTTTGTATGTGTGCAATCCTTCCCATAAGGCTCTACGCAGAGATCACTGTGGAGGACGTATGTACAATGCACGGCCGCAAACCTGCCACTGTGCGTGATACACTGTTTATACATTTCATGACCAGTCCACAAGGCACACAGCCCCACGCACCCAAAAAACTAGCAGCAAGTCGAATAGTTTAAAGTAGAACTGAGATTGAGATTGAGATTGTGATTCCAGGCAAATATAATCACAGTAAAAATAACGACATCCATGGATATGAAATCGCATTTGGATCAAACGACTCACACACAGGTGTTCAGAAACAAAGCACAGGATGAGCATCCATATCTATTAGCGACTCAGGTGCAAAGCAATCAGCAGACAGCGCCGGTCCGCTTCCACCCACTGTACAGGTGTCCCCATGGCGACACGGCGAACGCCGCGCGTCCCCCCGTATCCGAGTGAAAAAAATGCACGCCTCACCACGGCGACCAGCAAGCTGGTGCTCTGAATAATGAATGGCCCGCCTCTCAGGAAACCAGCGCGGGTGAAAAAAAATAAATAAATAAAAAAGATTGCGAGAGTCATTCAATAATTCATCCAGGGCAAGGAATTAAATGTTGTCCAGCGCGCTGGGAGGGGATGTTCCCCACAGCACAGCTCGGGCCGTTCGCCGAGCTCGCGTAGGCACTGCGGCCCCTGCCTCGCGCACCTGCCCTCTCAATAACCATCGACGGCGCGGTCCTCCACCCTCCATACACAATCTCAGCAGCGCCCTATCAGGCCTAAAGCCTGGGGGTTACAGGGGAGGGAAGAGGGGAGCTATTGCAGTGGAGGGGGGGGGGGGGGAGGAGGGATGTGATACAGCCATCATCCTCCATTCATTAGTCTAGGGGTTTCGAGTCCTTCCTGTTTTGGAGGAAAACCAGGAACACGTTCAGTGGATCGATAACACAAATTCTCAGGAAAATCAGGTCTTTTCAGAGGCATCTGAGCGATGCGGGCAATCGTGCCTCAATCTAATTTGTTCACTCCATTCGACCCATGCGTCTTCATCAGAGTGAAAATGAAGAGTAGATGAACAAAAAGTCAATTATATGGAAATGGCTGAAGACGAGGTGCAAATGTGGATGTGTAGTTTGGGGAGCACACACAAAAGAAGGTGAACAGACCAAATCCATTTGTGTAAAATTAAGGGTTTACAGGGCACCTGTGGATTAGCCACTGTTTGAACAAATAACCTAGGTGGGACAGACAAAAGCCTTTCTCATTATCTTTGCTAAATTGCCCAGTGTGTCTAGGGTAAGGGTTTTCTGATGGTGCAAATTGAAAGTAGTAAGGGTTAAAGCAATTTCACACACAATTCCGTCTACCATTGTACTTCATAGGACACAGTAAAAGCTAAAACAGGATAAATACAGAGGTGGTGCACAGGGGTGAGTTTTTCAAAGATGTATCCTGAGGAGAAATGCAAAGTGGCTGCTCAGTCAGGCACCAATCAGAATGGCTTCGACCCAAGAGCTGTGAAATAAGGCCCTCGAAGAAGTCTTTGTATTTATGACTCAGTTATGAAGCCTTTTCAAGTATCTCCACTGTGGATAGTTCCTAAATTGTCTGCCAAAGACTTCAATTTAGAGTTGCAGTCACCACTACAATAAGAATATAATAGACTGAGAAAATAGCAAAGTATTCAATTATAATGGACAAAATTGGTCTCATTTATACTACAATGGACCAGTGCAGAACACCTAATGCTTGTAAATGGTAGATAACATGAGGTACTTTAGGAAACAACCACAAAGGAAACACGCTTTGTTTTTTGTTTCGCCGAAGTCATCGAGAGGTCTCTTATAAAACTGCAATCAGCAGCCTTAAACACAGCCAGCCATAAGACTAATTTCCAAAGCAGGGGACAACATCACCATGATTGTGACTCACAGGCAAGTTGACGGTGATGACTGCCAGATGTTTTTCACGCGGGGGCTTATTGTCTTTGATGGCCTCGCTCCCCCATTCTCCGCTCCAATCAAGCCTCTTCTGTGAAAACCTGATTGCGATGCGACGCGAGGGCTGGTACTGTGGTACCGCTGCTCGAGAGTGAAAATCACAGCCTGTGAAAGCCACTCCAGCAACCCAAGTCAGCAGTGTGGGGGAACCTTAAGGAGAGCCTTATTCACACTCCCCAGAAACACTTCTGCGCGTGCACTTTCTAAGAAAGTCGAGAGATGACTCATGTACTTAAGCCACACATGCGAAACGCCGCTGGAATGATATTAAACTTTTATGGACTTAAGATTTAATACTATCCTATATTAATAATAAAACCATCTGAACAACGGCTCTTGATCTTCAAACAAATAATGCTCATGGTGACTATAAAAAGGCTACCAATTTAAGTCACACTCCCTGTCTAAGACAGCGAGTAAAGCAGCAATAGAGAGAGAGAGAGAGAGAGAGATGCAGTTGGTAAAATGGAAAAAGGCAATTTTGATTATTTCTGTGAATAGCTGAATGCTTTGCCCAGCGCCACTGCTTTTGCACATATAAGGCTGTAAAGAAAGTATAGGGGAAAAATTGAAAAATACAGGCATTATCTTTTCAAGACCATTCTTTCTATTTAAAAATGCATGGCTATGCGTCAGAACATAAAACTCACCACCTTCTGAAACCACCAAAGACACTTGCCTAATGAAGGAGAAAAAATAATAATAATGTGGATAAGCCTCATTGGAATATACTGTCATTATATATTAGGCACACACCAACAATAAAAATTTTAAAGAAAGCTGAAAACCTTTTTTATATTGGCTTTTGGGTGATTATATTCTATTTTAGCATTTGATTGCTTGGCTGTTTTCTTTTTTGTCTTTTGTCTTCTTCATTTCCAGGCTCAAATTATTTTATCAATAAATTATCTCTCAATTTTAAAAAGCCTTGGTCTTAGATCTGTTTTGATGTATCCTGTGTTTATCATTACTTATTTCATTTTATTTCATAATTGACTTATTTCACATTATTATTACAGTTTATCATTTTTACTTTTGTTCTTTTCTATGTTTGAGGGACTTTGGTGTGTTTTATATATGATAATGTGCTATACAAATAAACATTATTAGTATTATTATTATTATTATTATTACAATAATACCGTAAAGTATTGTAAAATTTGATATGGCCAATACACTTCGTCAATAGCCATAAAGAATAGCCTGTGATCTTGACAAGAGAAGAGTTTGCTCCTCCTTTTGGACATAATAATGTACCCTTAACTCCGTCACAGCATAAAAATAACCCATTATCTCCCTGCAGAGGGGAATGCACTAGAAGTACTCGGCACCCCTGACAAGAGCTCCTGGTTACTTAAGGTGGAGGCTAATAGTGTTTCCCTCGCAGGGCTGAGCATTCCTGCAAGGCCCTGATAACAGCCCCCTCTCCCTGAGCTGCAGATCTGTAAGCGGTGAGGGGCTTTTGGCCCTCGGACACTCGGCCCCCTTATCGGGAGAGGCACCCGAGGGACACACACTGACAGGGTAGCTCTGCACATCCTTGCCCAGTGCAGGGCAGAGGGGGGCGGGGCCGAGGATGCGCATGATGGAGACAGAGGAGATGACAGGAGGCACTTGTCAGGTACTGTGTAATGGAGCAACATTACGACAGAGCGTGGAGAGAAGGAGAAGAGGTGGCCCCTCCCGCCGCAAACTTCCACCCCCTCCAGCTCTGCTCTGGGGCCACAGCCTTTCTGTAGTGCACCATGTGTGCCTGTGATGAGGACGATCCAGCAATGACATGCAGATAGTCACACCATTCCAGCCGAAATGAGGTAAAGTGACAGTGACAGCATTTCTGCACGCTCGCTGAGCCTACGCTACATTATTACAGGTAAAACACTCTGTGTTAGGGGCCAATGCCTGTAACTGTAAGCTCTGTTGATGTGGACATCTGTTAGGGGATTTTGTGTATAACATGGCATGCCCACAAAGTGGACGGATGAAAGGGGGAAGGGCGAGATTTGGCAGTCGTGGCTGACGCTGGAGGCAGCTGACGGGCGGCTAAAGCCGTGACTGTGTCGGACATGGCAGGCGTGCAGAGAACGGGGTAGGAGGAGCTTTGCCACCACGCAAAGAGCAGCAGAGGGCTGGCGCATAGGGACCCCGGGGGCCCCGGCTCGATCGATGCCGCGATTCAGCGCCGCTCAATATGCAACAAGGCCAAGGCGACAAGATGAACGGTGCTTTAATTTACCCGGCCTATTGTCCCAGACACATCGGCGTGACATTTACCTCTTTAATCAAGGCTAATTTATCGGAGCACGAGGCAATGCAGGGGGAAAGGCCCAGCTTTCACTCGGAGTGATATATGCAGGACCTGTGAATCTCAGCCCAGTGACTGCAATGCCTGCTCATACTGCAGATGCACGGAAACCCGAACAAGGAAACACTAATGAAAACAAGCGCTTCAGTAGAAAAGTGTAATTAATGATATTCACTGAGCTGACATGTGCTTACACAGTTTTAGATACTCTGATGCACATGCTAGCAGAGTAGCATATCTGAATACTTAGTACATGTGCACTCTATGAGACCTGTCATATTCAGGAAATAGCACTGGTGAACATGATCACCGGAGCAGTCGGTCCGCTGGGAAAGCTGATAGGTCTCGGCAACGCCGATTGGTGGAGAGAGCACACGCACCTGGGTTGCATTAATTAAGCCCAGGTGCTTAAAGATGTGTTCCTCTCAACAGTTCGGGGCCAAGACTGGGAGTACACACCGAGAGAGCAAGTTTTTGAGTTTTGTTTGTCCCAGGACAAAAAGGACTCCACCAGTTGGCGTTGCCAAGACCAATCCACTTACCCTGCAGACCAAATTCTACAACCACTTTCACAATCCTCAGCAGCGTGGGATAAAAACCTGGGCTGCACGTAAGCTGCATGTAAGAATAGCATGGAAATAGTTTTAGCATGACTATGAAGTGATTTTATGACTTCATACTTTTATGACAGTCTGTGTTGGCTAGTGTTACTCAGGTCACCGCTAGTTCTTGTCTAAAGTACGCAGGCTGTCAGCTGTGAGAGACACAATACACCTCCCCTCCAACTGGCGCCAACTCTCATCTGTATCACTGCGTGGGCTGCGGGGAGGAGAAACGGCCACAGACAAGTGCATCAGGAGTGCACACGTGGCAGTGCCCCTTGTATGCAGGTGTAGATGGCAACACGGTGAGTTAAGTGGCATAATACAAGATTCCAAATCAAAAAATGCATGACATTTTACTTTTCTTCCATTTAAATGAATGTCTTTATAAATACAAAAGTTTCCATCTGCACAGTCCAAGTTAATCAATTTTATTTTTCACTTCATGGGTTTTTGCAACATATATATATATATATATATCATATAATTACGTTTATAGGTACTATAAAGTATTGGTTTTCTCATTTTCTTTATTATTTCCAAACAAACTGAGATACAACTGTTTATGTGACAGAACTGTTTCCATTCTAATTACATCCAGGGTAACTGCTGCTATACAGCGTGCTAGTGCAGGTGCAATGCTTGTTGCACTTTGCAGTGTTAATTAAATGGAAGCTATTAAGAGTGAGAGACATAGCCTCTAATGGATCAATGTACAGTTCTCAAGGGTCAGAGGTAGACGGGGGTTCACTGCTGAGCTTGATGTGAAGGAACGTTTCTCCTCATCACTCATTTGAAATGACTCCAAGGCAATCGGAATGCAAGATCAGGTGGTGAGTGATAATCCACATAAAATGCACTCGCAAGTGACCTGAGTGGTATTTCATGTGCTGCTATTATTAGAAAATAATTATTTGTCCATACTTCCGTAGATTCATTATTTGAAAATGAAACAATTATTAAACCACGGTAACAGCATGCTACGCGACTGCAGCTGTGTAGCCACATCTCTTGATGGTTCATAACGCATTCTTACTGAAATGGGTACAAAAAAAAGGCCCTTTATAGGAACGAAAAATTAATCAGGTTCAACAGACTCAACAACTAATTATCATTGCCTGCAGTGGATTGTATTTGTAGGTACACTGTTATTCAAAGCGTCTGAGACAG
This sequence comes from Anguilla rostrata, assembly GCF_018555375.3. Taxonomy (NCBI): domain Eukaryota; kingdom Metazoa; phylum Chordata; class Actinopteri; order Anguilliformes; family Anguillidae; genus Anguilla; species Anguilla rostrata. The sequence goes on along the minus strand of NC_057933.1, from coordinate 18,387,779 downwards.
AAAAAAAAAACGATTCCTAAGTAAATAATGAAAGAACTGACGTGAGCACAACTATGGTTTTACTTACTGGTTTTACTCGCCATGTTTGTGTAAAGGAAAATAAAAGAGCAGAATGAGCATCAGCCATTTTGGCTGGTCACGCGCGGGAATCGTTTCAAAAGCGCAGGCTGCAGCCAGCAGAGCGCTGTGGCCCAGACAACACGTTCCTGAACTTTAAGGTCAGCTGACAAGAGAGCCCTTTCATAACAGCACGATGCAGGAGCACTACACATCAGACAAAGCCATTGTGTGCCCGATAGGCTGTTTTAACTAGTCTCCGGCAAGCCAGATTCTGAGAAGCTGAAGTGGGTTTGTAACCAAAGGCAACATAATAATGTAGCTCCCTGCAATAAATAGTCACTCAAAAATGTATTAAAAAGCCTTGCCTTATATTCATTCAACTGGGAATCTGTTGTAAGGTACAGTAGTCATAAAAATAAATGAAATATTACAGCAAAACAAGACAAAACGCTAAAATTTAATAGCAATAATTATCTCTGGAAAGACGAATTAGGCTAACCTGATTACAGGCCGTTATTGCATGGTATCGCACCGTGACCATATTTACAATAAGGTCCAGAAGGAAAAATGTTACATCTTCTTTAAAAATACTTGTACAGTACAATAACACAACACTCATATATACTGTAGACAATTAGCCTAGCAATGACCATAATTCATATTTAACTTGTCATTTGAATTAAACGGTGCATGGTTGTATGCTGCACATACAGCACTTTTCCATTGTTATTTATATTCTGTACAGTCATTTCTAATGTTCTTTGTAGTTGGGTTTTTCTGGAATATAAATAAATAATAATGATCATCTAATTTGGTATTCAAGGCTAAAATAACATATTTCCCTTTGGGTGTTATTTTATCAAGAGCTCCAATACAGTTTCACTATCTACCACTATCAACTGTCAGGTAATTTTTTTTTTGTGTGGTAAAAAAGCGCTCGGGAAAAAAAGCATCATTTTACAAAATGCATTTTACCACCCGGATAAATAATGAGGGTTTATCGGTATCAGGTTGGTTGATGTGCTGTAGTGATATTACGGTATAATCTACATAGTAATGGCACAGAAAAGAATTCAATACTCAAATTAAGCGTAAACAGGATAAAATCCAAGTACACAGAAAGTCTGCCATAAAAATGTACTAATTTCTCTCCAGGTTAAATTCCCTATGAACATGAACAATGAGGAGAAGTGCTGCGGTTTGGACGTGAATCTCAGCAAGGACACATGCTTTGTTCATTACACCTGGACTCTTGCAGGTGGGAGATAAAATGAATGGAGTGCAGGGCAGGCAGTAGGATCCCTTCTTCTGAGATCGACAAATTTAATCAAAGTCCACCTTTCCCTTTCAAACATCTGTCACTGCTGCACTGCGTGGAAACTCCACCTGGGACTTCAAGGCTGAGTGAATTCAAAGCCCTTTGGCAAAAAACGTAGGAAGAATTTTCCAGAAAAATTAGGTTCTAAAGGAGATGCCCTTTGAGCACCTTGGGTCTTCTTTGAAATCAGTTTACTTCTTACCTTGTAATCACAACCAAAAATGAAGGAAATGAGTGTTCATGATGTTTTACAGTCCCCAAAACCACAGTTTTACGCAATTACTTTTCTCTAATTGGTATTCATTTGGTTTATGTGTGGAGAGAAATCGAGACAAAATAAACTTTAAAGCTTTAGAACAGTACTACCGGATTCTTCCTAAAACTGGAAATAATTTTAATTAACTATGGGAGTATGAATCAATTGTCATGACAGACTGGGCGATTGTAAATCAATGCTTTTAATAAATATATTAAAAGCATACTATGCAGGATTTTTTTGCCTTGCTATGGTCATGTGTTTACAATCAAAGAAGTCTCCTCCTCTCTTGTTAACCCTGCCCACTCACCCAAAGCACCCGACTTCGGCCATCTAGCTACCTAACATAGTTAGCTCGATAGCTAGAAGTAACGTTACTGACACGTCCAACAGAAAACAAGCCAACTTGCTTTTCATCCCCATGACAAACTTCAGCTGATGCCACCAAGGAAATCAATTCCAAGGTTAGGTCTATTTCTTGAACAAGCGCTGTTGGCTTGTCTTTTTGCTGTGCTCTATCGGGCTTCTTCGTTTCCACCATTGCAGCAGCTAGTCAGCTAGCTAGCAACAACCACTCAACTTAAATCCGATCCCAAACCACAGGCTCTCTAGCCACAACCACCCCTCCCCACACAGAAAACAGCGCCATGCCCAGAAACATGCAAACCACATTTTAGGTTAACAAATGAATGTAAAGGCGAACAAATTCAGCGAAAGTTCATAAAGACAGAGATTGCCAGTGTATCATAGCAGCCTCCCTCTCCTCTGTCCTGATTCTTCTAGACCTCTCCGCTGCATTTGACACTGTGGAGCAATCTATCCTCCTGTCCTCCCTGGCAGCAACAGGGATCTGCGGCACAGTCCTTGACTGGATTGAGTCTTACCTCTCTGACCGTTCCTTCCAGGTTGCCTGGGCGGGTAAGGTATCACCACCCCGTCCCCTCGCCACCGAAGTTCCCCAGGGCTCAGTCCTCGGTCCCCTTCTCTTCTCCTTGTACACCAGATCCCTTGGCCATGGATTGTCCTATCACTCCTATGCCGACGACACGCAACTCTTTCTCTCCTTCTCCCCATCGGACACACAGGTCCCTGTCTGCATCTCCGCTTGCCTGAGGGACATACAGAGCTGGATGGACAATCACCACCTGAAGCTCAACCCGGGAAAGACGGAGCTAATCTTTATTCCTGCTCTATCCTCTCCCCTCCTCGACTTTTCCATTTCCCTAGGGGACACCTTAGTGACATCATCACCCTGTGCCAAGAATCTCGGAGTGGTGATGGACAACAGGCTGTCCCTCTCCAAGAACATCGCAGCAGTAAGCCGGGCATGCAGATTTTTCCTGTATAACATCCGCAGAATCCGCCCCTTTCTCACCACCTACTCAACCCAGCTCCTGGTCCAAGCAATGGTTCTATCCCGCCTGGACTACTGCAACTCTCTTCTGGCTGGACTACCAGCATCTGCCACCAGACCCCTGCAACTCATTCAAATTGCTGCAGCTGTCTGGTCTTCAACCTCCAGACACTCCGCCCCTGCTCACTACCCTCCACTGGCTGCCTGTTATAGCTGCATCAATTTAAAACATTGGTCCTAGCATGCCAGGCAGTCAAGGGATCAGCCCCAGCATACCTCCACAAGATATTCAAACCCTACATGCCAGCCAGATCCCTCCGTTCTGCTACCTCAGGATGCCTAGCACCTCCCCCTCTTCGCACCTGCACTTCCAGAACACGTCTCCTGTCTGTTCTGGCCCCACGATGGTGGAATGACCTCCCTGTGGAGGTCAGAACAGCTGAGACACTGACCCATTTCAAACGATGACTGAAGACTCACCTCTTCAGGCTGCACCTCTCCCCATCCCTCCCTACCCCCCTGTAAATGACCGTAAGCTTAGGGTTGTAACTAGGCAGCTGTTTCGTAGGTGACTTAGGTGCATTAACTGTCTTAACTACTGCTTGTATTTTTTCCATAGATTGCGTTGTTGCCGTTCTCGTTGTGTTAGTGTTAATCAGTTTAACCTTCAGGGTCCAAGTTGAACTATGCGGTTGTTCCCTGCACTTGGACCGGTACTTCTCTCTAGGGGTTTCGTCATACTTGTTCCTGGTTATGGTTATACACTTTGTTGTACGTCGCTCTGGATAAGAGCGTCTGCCAAATGCCTGTAATGTAATGTAATGTAATGTCTTTAAGTAGCATAGGAGGCACTGTGGGTAAAACACTGTACTCAAATGTTAAGAAGACAAAATTATACAATTATAGAAGAGGATTAAAAAAAATAATTATTTTGCCATGTATGTGCAACACAGCATCTTAACATTTGTTACTCCATGGTAACTCAAATTTAGATATATAATTTCCACAGCTCCTTATGCTTTTTTTTTTAACTAATAGCCAGTAAAAGAATGGGCAGACCTGGCTAGACTGCAAGAAGGTAGATTAATGCATTACCTGGAATGAAAGAGGTGGGAGGCTGAAATGATTCAGATATCTTAAACCCAGGCCTGTTACATGTATCAGGGCTCTGATAATTAAACAATTTCATGTCAAGCCTGGGCCTAAAAAGCAAAGCAGAAATTTCTCTCATGTACTAAGGGTGTTAAAAGGGTTTGGGGGGGGGGGGCGGGGGTGGTCTCTGTTTCAGATCTACAAGAAGAAACCACAAGTGGCCTGAAGCAGGTCTGATCATGAGCAGAAAGTGAAGATCTTTGATTGAATGTTTTTTTTATTATTTGCTACACCACAGAGAGAAACTGTGACAGATCTGCATTCAAGCCTAACAAGCGGTAACTGGAGAGCCGTGCTATCAAAGAGAAGATGTGACCCCAATCTATTTTGTCAGCGCAGATCATATTAAGTTTCGTGCGATCCTCCCTTCACACATGTTTTAAACATAATTTCCCCGTCTATCTGAAAAGCCTTATGATAATCAATGACCTTTGTGTCTACAGAAATACCCTGATGAGAGTTACGGAGGCAAGATGACCTATACTGATGTGTGAAACACTAGCAAATATGAGAAATGATGACTTGATGACAGGAAACCTGATTATGATACCACACATGATACCATACATATAATAAATTTGTTTAATATCTTGTAAATGCCCCTTCAGCTCTATGAATGTTTTACACTTCCTTGAATAATGAGTATGCTGCTTAACATTGGCTAGAGGCGATTTGCGTGGCGGTACATCCCATGCTGTGCTTACAACAATCCAGAGCTTGCCGGAGGTTTCCGGGGCTCTGCCCGTACACCCTGGCTGCTGCTCGGTCCCAAAGGCTCTCAATGGAGATGATTGCAATGAACCCTTTACCTCAATTTCCCGCTTAAATAATGTATTGACACTGCTAGTACAAGTTCTTTCATCCTTGCCTACAAAAGGTAAAATAATTACTTATCATACATAGAAATGAGCAATACTTTTTGATATATACAGTACGTCATTTATGCAGTACATGTTAAACTGTACTGGTTGATATTTTTTTTCGTTTCCGTACATTAGCAAAACTTTTGATGGATAGTGCATTGGTTAATACTACAGGCATAGCACTGCAGTCAGCAAAGGAAATGGAATAGCATGCTTGACACACGATTCTCAACATCAAAACATTTCTGATGCCATTTCCCAAATCTTAAATATGTTGGGGGATTTTAGTCCTATTAGCAGTTATTACCCTTAGCCAGCATGGACTGTTAAAACCATTCCCTCATTAGAAAGCAATGTTGCTATTTGTGATGACAATTAATTGGTCTTCACTCCAGCAGATCGTGATATTTTTGATGCATTTTATTAGCAGGCATTGTGAAGTGACTCATAGTGATCTAGACATTCTGAGGACTTAGAATCCCTTATCCCAAACTGCTGATAACTGTCTCTTCATTTTGCCAACCAATAATTGACAGAGAAAATATGATCTCATCCTTCAAGGTCATAAAAGTCCAAAATATTAATACAGCATCAGAAGTTTAGCTTAACAGTACAGGCCTATATGTAATAATATCAGTTGTACCTTACAAGGGAGAGATGAAATAGCTCTGCCCACAAACCAGTTGAACACGCGCCACTGCTTTTCCCCCTCAGAGAAAACCCCCCTGGCACTCCAATTTCCTCTTGCAAAAGAAAGGTCGGCAGCTAACTGACTGCAATCTGTCACTGGTACCATCCACAGTTGCAATACATGGTTTTTGAAATACAGACAAAATACAGACAACTGGACTTTCGTGTACATGGATGTATTTTTCGGTCATTGAAGTTTTTTGTTAAGGTGTACATTGAACTTGCTAATTTTCTGTCTTTTATTTCATTTAATTTGTATATGACTGGAAGCCTATGAGGCATATCATTGTAAGTTACTGGTGTAGGGGAAACAGAGGAAGCACAGCGGATTGTAACCTATGCTACACCCGGAAGGCTGAAGGCAAATATGTTTTGTCACTGCAGACTCATAACTGACCAATGATTCAGCACAGACCTTGAGCCTATGGTGTGCAGGCTTACTGGGCTCATCCTCCATTAATGACAAGTGCCTTTACTGACTAAACCACTAAGGAGCCACTTATTTCCTACGTGTTTCCGGCATTAAAACTTCCAATCCTCAGCCATTAATCATGGATAAGGTCATTTGCTAAATACATTTAAATGAGCAGATGAATGAATTAATGAATCAAAAAATACATCAGCATTTATACATGAAATGTGATATCTTAAATGATCCAAGGAACAGATCATGAAATACTCTAGTTACAGACAATACAAAAATAACTCAATATTAGCAGCATGAAAGGTTATACCTTGACACAAATGATAATAAATAGCAGCTGTAATACCAGTCGCTAAGGCTAGGAGGCATTGAGCCTGCATTTTAATTTAGGCTCACTAAAGCATAATTCATTATACTATACCGCATAACAAATGTTTAATATTTGCAAATGCCTAGTGATTGTTTTAAAGAAATACTTACATAGTTAACTAATCTGACCCCAAGCACCATCAACATGTAGCAAGTTTACAGCGTTCTTATGAAGCAACGCTGGACAGGTGGACCTCAATAACATAGAATTTGTCCTCTCACTTTTAGATGATAGATATGCGATGAGAAACATCTTTAAAAAAGGTTTGTAGGCATACATGTACCTCCACCACGAGCAAACAGTCAACTCTCAAAACAGCACAAAGACTGCTTAGCTGTCTAGAAAAGATTAAGTAAGGAAAAAAATGTTTCTGTTAAGAAAACCCTGTTCAGTAAATCAATATTCTTGGGCAACCGGGAGACTTCCCTCTGAGATATTATTAGCTGTAAAGTTCAACAGCAGTTCAGTTTCTTTGATTCAGTAGACATTGCCCATGGAATCTGGTGAAAAACATGTCATTATTGCATTGCAAGAAATTATACTCCCCGGTGCTGGGGATTTCAAAATGAATGATAAGCATCTGTGCCTGAAAATGGTTTACGAATCCGTGGTAAGATTGTTCATTTAGGGCATGTTTGAGAACAGTGAATCGCATCATGTGGTTATTATACAGGGTACAGATGACATGCCTAGGCTCAGAATTAGGACATCAAGAACAAAAGACTAACATAGGTCAGTAAAAGGCTAAGAATAGGCACGGTTCCTTGAAAACTTTTGATTTTTTTTCATCGATGCATATTCTATGAGGAGTGAATCACGAAGAGGTCATGCAGCTAAAAATGTAGAAAATTAATCCCTAGATTTAGATTTAACACTCCATTCTCACAGTGCCCACCTGAAATTATTAATAATACCTAAATTAAATGAGTTCCCGTGAAGTGATCCTAAACATTTCTGAAATACTGTTATCTGGACTGCAGTAATGTTATTTAAATTTTGAATTTCACATTTAACAACACCTGTCAAACCGTAATAACAAAGAATGCTTACAAGCTATCTTAATACCAGGCATATTGGCAGCAATATACATTTGTGATTTGAGCAGTGGATTTCAATAATATGTTATAAAATGTCTAAAAAGTGGCTGATAGGTAATGGCTAATAATAATAGCATTAATAATTTGTCTGATATGTATCCCTGGTATTGCAAAGTAGTTGCAACAATGAATTAAATTTGCATTGAGCTGCCTTATGATCATGCAAACTGTAGATGAAAAAGTTCTTACAAGTACCCTCTCTATCTGTAACTGTCCTTTGAAAAGACACTGTTGTCTAGTTGCAGCAAAAAATAAAATAGTTTGTGGTACTCTGGTCTGAATAAAGATAATTGAGGCCTTTCAAAAAGCACACTCAAGATTAACACTTTTAGAATGCACAAGGTGACCTTCTGTCCCCCTGGCATGTAAATGCAAAATACTGGTTTTGGCTGCACAGGATCTCTGGTTCTTGAGTTCAGCACTTGATATTTCATGCTGTGAAGTACAAAGGGACCGGACTGTTTATATCCTCTTTAAAGTACATTCAGAGCAAAGGCTGTGCAGTAGAGTCACGCAGCCTGAGGTCTGTGGTACATGCGCACACCCCTGTACCTCAGCAGTTTCTATTGTCAATGTTCCAGCAGGAGATCTTTAGGGAGGGTTGAATCTTGAGCGTGTTCGGACAATCGCGCCTAGGAGCCCGCTGTGAGGACTCACTCAGTACCGGGAGGGAACCAGCGCTGATTCATCCACAGAGCCTCCTTTAGGAGCCATTCCAGCTCAGAGAACCGAGGGGATTGTTCTGGGACCAATTCTAAGAGGTGTTAATGATGTGGAAGGGAGTTCCCTATTTGGACTTGACTCGGGAGGTTTGCCCAGATCCAACCTGGGGATGGGGGAGCCATGGGGGAGGGGAATGGGTGCTAGGTTTCCCAGGCAACAAACTGAGAAGAGAATCAGGCAATTAAAAGTTGTTTTTTTTTTGGAGCCAAAGGCTGAAAAACAGCACTTTTTGAAAACTTCTGAATACAAATCAGGGGTACGAAGAGGTAAGCCAATCCAGTCCTCTTTAATCACTGAGAGGGGGAGAGGAAGGGACAGAGAAAGAAAGAGAGACCACTCCATACCTATACAGTAGTCTCTCTCATTGATTTATGCTGCTTGACTTTAAAGTCACACTACATGTAAACCAGAGAGCTCGGAAATCACACACAAACAGAGCTTGCTACATCCCACTATAGGAACAGGGAAAGCAGAAGAGCCTGATGCTAAAAGCCAGAAAAAGAACTGCTCTATGATGGCTGGATGTGTTTTCTTATTTAACAGGGATTACGTTTGTTTTGATATTCCTGCCAGCTTTGCAAAATTCTGTTGAAATAACATTTAAGGAGCACAGAAGTAGTTGAACATCGTGGAAGATGATCTACACTAAGAGGACAATTGTCTGCCATCATCACAATGTTTTGTAAAGTTCATTCCTTCAATTCATTTACATGTAAATATGAAATATTATTTTACAATTTATTGGATTGTTCCATTAATCAGCCATGTTAAACCTCAATCTATCTACCATTAACATATTTGGAAATGTTGAATTTTCACTCTGAGCCCAGCTATTTGGCCAAAAAGGAGTGGATCATAGTAACCAATTATATAACTGGCCACTGAACATTAAATGTAAAGAGTTAAATAAGCAAATATGCAGACTTTATCTTCAGAGAATTCCCATCAAGAAAGCTCACATGCTGTACCATCCACTTTCTTCATTCGCAGCTTAGTGACAGGAGAAGCAGGTAATGTGTGTGCACTTGGTCAAAGTCAGAACAGACTGTAGCTGTGTGCCTGTGACATTCAGCACAAAGAGCAACAGAGTGGGAGTTCCTAATTATTTTCATTTTGATTGCCTGATTCATACCTACACCATGTAGCACTTAAAAACACCACAGCAAAAAAGTGGCTTAAAAGGATATGATGACATTTAGGTAACCTAAAGGACAGCTCCGAAAGTAGCAAGTGTACTCCCATTTGAACATTTTTTTTTTGTCTGTCGGGAACACAGAAAAAAATGCCTCTTGATTTTAAAACAAACACTCATGCGGGCTATAAAAAGCTACGAACTTAAGTCTAAAACAGCAAGTAAATAGCAACAGAGAGAGAGAGAGAGAGAGAGAGATGCATCTCTGCATATGCATATTCTACTCGCAAGCGAGATAAAACATAACATTTAAAAAGAAGTTCTGGGTCCACAGGACCACACCCCTGTACCTTGTTCTGTCAGGTGGGAGAGACAGCAAGATGGCTTCACTCAGAATATAATGGTTTGTTTGCCTGCATCTCTAAAATGGCATTGTATTCTCCTCAAGTCACATTATTTTATTTATATTTCTTTTTCTATTTTTGTAAATGCGGCCATGGGCAGCATCGATTCGGTACACATTACTCTCTGCAGTCATAATGGAATGATGAAACCCGGGACATCCATTGTGTCCAAACAACCAGGTGTCCAAACAATATCAATAGTGACAGAAACTCAATGCACTATGATTTGGCAAACACAATTATTTGGCTTGCACATGTTTCTTTTTCTCTTTCTTACATCATAAAAATCTGGGAACGAGAGGAAAGAATTTCGCATGGCATTTCGCTCCTCGTTCCCCCCATTAAAGTTTGGTTTGTTTTAGTAGACACCACTGCATTTCACAGAAGTGTGTGCAGAATAAGTACAGCAAACTCAAATAAAACCTGCCAAGTGGGTGTTCTGTGGGGGCTCCACAGAAGCAGCTATAAAGAATTCACATTGCGAGCTCAGGTTTAGCTGGTTCTATTTCTACATCAAAAAAATGGAGATTTCCCGAATTCACACGATGATTTTTTTTTAAAATCCACCATCTGACAAGCATTTTTGGGGTAACAGCAAGCCCTGCACCTTCTGATAAAACAGACTATGAACTCAATCAATGTTTAAAGCAGACCTTTACAGTACATGGATATATAAGGTGTCAGAGACTTCAAAGGGTCTACCTCCATTCCCCAGACACCCCAGGTATCACACCCCATAATCCCACCCCCTTCCTCCACCCACGCTCATACTCACACATCCACCACTATTCCATTTTCAGATTACAGCTCACAATGGACAGCTACCTGGCAAGGCCTTTGGCACAATGTCAGACTCATCGTCAGGCAGTTGGTAGTGAAGGCTAAAAACCACTAATTAAGGAAGACAGGCACCGCACCACGTAGATACAATGTTGAAAAACATTTCTGTTTGGAGAACAAAAGACCTCAAAAGAGCAACTGACTCTGATGCTCAATTAGTCCGTAAACCGAAGAGACGGTCTTGTGAGTAGACGGTGAATGGCATCACTAACTTTTAGATACTCAATGAACTTTTTTTTTTCTTTTCATTTTGGTTTTAATTTCAGTTACAGTAAAATATTCACAAAATCAATGACCTGCAGGCCCATTCATTTTTCTTGTGGAAGTTGGCAAGCACCGTTGTGTGCAAGCTCCTCCATCTGCAATGACAAGATTGAGAATGAAAAGACAGTTCATGTGGCCTCTTCATGTAAAACACTGCGGATGCGTATTCGCCAGGTTCACGTGGAACATTGCCGGTGATTGGTTATCAGTGTCTGCTAGCCAACTACTCTTCCAGCTCTTTTAAAACACAGCGCCAAGAACGGACAAGTATAGCAGCACTCCTGCACGGTGCATTAGAAATTTTATATACAGGCGATTTACAGGGTGCATCCGTAGAAAAAAAAAAAAACAGACAGTCGGATGCTTTTGGAATGCCTTTTTATTCATATAGTATCTTGGGTGGTTAACTTGTCACTAGATATCTAGCTTTAATTTAACTGGGCTGAAACGAATACAAAATAAAAGCCATCATTTGTCTATACATACAAATATACAGTATATATGTAGGCCTAAGCATGCCCAAGCACCATACAGTAAAGCTAATGTCACCATTGACTCAAAATAACTATATTATTATGAAACAAAAGCTTGCTGTAAAACCGTAAAAGGATTCACTTGCTAGTGAACATGCAAATGGTCAGACACTTTTCACATGTCAGGTAGAACAGATGCAGGAACATGGAACGTCAGTGCCGGGGATAAGGTTGTATTCTCCTGTCGAATACCTCTACTCCACAGGGTTCAGCGAATGCGGCAACGTTCACTAATCGGCTGCTTCCATTGCGAGTTCAAACCACAATCACAGCACGGTTGTTGTAACCTTGAACCAGAGTAAGTAAATATCGAGCTATACCAATCCAATGTATAACATGTAAAAATGTGAAACGTCTAATTTAACCCTGGATAAACGCATATGCAAGGATATAAATAATGTAATGCAAACAAATAACAACGGTCCCCATGTTTGCAGTCGCATGCAAGTCAATTGGCATTAAGTATTCAGATCTCCGCTGCCGCGGGTTAGAGGAGGTGCAGCGTGGATAATCGAGCGCTGCTCCTCACAAACTGTTGCCACACAGCATCTCCTTTTCTGGAATCGCCCCTCCATTACCGGCATGTGCGTTTGTGAAGGTCCTCAATCACGGCAGGATTGCAGCAGCGCCTCTGAACCATTCGCCTTGTGCATATGCAGCGGCGTCTCGTTTAGCCCATAAAAGCACCGTTGTCAGTTGATAACGTGCCCACTGCAGGACAATGTGTGAGATGAACTGGCCAATTGAAGCAGGTGAAAAAATGCTGATAGGGGAACCTGTCACCCTAAGAAAAGCATGCTGCGTTGAACCATGGGCATCACAATGTACCACTCTAAATTCACTATATAGTCTAGAAAATATTCCATAATTTAAACAATTCAACTGGAATGCCTCCATTATGCATGTCATAACATGAGATGTCTCTGTCCGGGGTCCCTTACCATACAGTTCACATTCATAATCAAGTCATTTCAGCTCTACTGCATTTTGAATTTCAATGGACATCATGCAAAACAATTAGCTGAAGGATGTAACACACTGAAAGCACAATGGCATTATGATTTGGCTTGGGGGGTCCTGGCAGGAATGATTCTATTGTCAAGGAGAGAGAAGCTGAAAGCTCAGGGATTTGTTATGGACAGGATCAGCTTGTAGCTTCCTGATATACGATAACATTTCTTTATAACTGTTTTAATAAGGAAATGTAAAGAAAGAACTTGTGTCAGAGTTGTGATTTTCAGGTTGTATTGTGGAGCTTCTTTCGCTGCAATTTTCTTTCTTTAATCAGAGGAAGAGCCTGCCCACTTTGACTTACTCTGCAAAACTTATTGCAGCATGGCCAAGAGCTGATGTTAAAATGGCAGCCTAGCAATATAATAGTTGTGTAGGGTTTTCCTAAAATGGGGTAAAACAGCTTTATCTCATTTGAGATTCGAAGGCACAGCCTTTGGTCACAAACTCTGATCACCGGGCCTACCCTGCCGCCATCATCATCCCTCCACCATCATTCTTCTTATAAACACCCACGATTTGTGTGGTCGGATGCATCTGCACCCCGACAGATTGCCTGCTTTTACCCAGAGAAAGTGCAGCCCATCGGTGCATCACTAATTCTTGCATTTATGCAACTGCGAGGATTCTAGGAGGAGACCAAGCCTAATGCAGCACTGCTAATATAATTACGTAAGGGCAGACACTGTTAGCATGCAGTACAGTGCGAGATGAATGGAGAGCAGGACAGAAAGCTTATCTGATATGATTATATAGAGAGCCATTTACTAAGTTAAGCACATTACTGGTGTGGAGGGCCATTTCATTTGTGCTTGCATGGCACTTCTGAAGTTTAAGTTCCATTCCCTCACACTTTCCAAATGACCGAAAGTTAGACCATCTATCACTGAAAGCCAATAAAATTCATTACTTTGTTTGGACTGCTACCCCTGAGGAAAAATTACAGTGCCTGTCATAGTTATTTGTCTCAGAATTTCAGGGATTTTTTTTACTGTTAATGAAGCAAAAATACAAAACAAAACAAAACAACAAACAGTGTGCAGCCACAGTGCAGGTTAGTTGGCACTAAATCACAGGGTTATTTTTAGAATGTGCAGAAAGCAAAGGACCACAGCCTTAGCCATGGTGGCTCGAAATTGATCTCAACGATTTTTTATTCCTCCCAATTTCCAAAGCCTAGGAGGGCTGTTCAACCAACAACACTGTCCAATCTGTGTGCTGAATGGCCTGGACCTTCCTTTTTTAGATGCCTATCCATAATTATGCTTTACATGCTAAAAATGGCCCAGCAGTTATTTATAGGCCTTGTTCTGTTGCCGGGTTGAAAAGTGGACCTGTCAAGCGCTAAGAAGATAAAATGTTCTTAATGACATCGCTGGCAGAAATAGCTCTCGCACATGGGTGACTGCAGTAAGAAGAATGTGAAGTTTGAAACACATTCTTTCAGGAGTTACAGTCAGACTCGATCAAATCAAGGCAAATAATTTGGTGGCATATGTGCACGTTATCTGTATTTGTTTTGTTCCCATGGATATAAGTGATCGTTCAAAGTTTAAATTATGTCAACCTTTCACTGCCACTTAGTTTGAAAAGATTTCACGATCCCAACTGCACAACAGTTTCATGAAGCCCAAGAGTTAAAATCTCTCATGAGCACGGAACACCCTTGAATTGTCAATTACAACAGGGATTGGGCAGATGGCATAACTTAAACTACATGTGCGATAAATAGCCTGGAGTCTCTTATCTCTCTATATGGAGTCAGCACATTTTCCCCCTTTGGACTAGGTCTGAAAACTTTGCATCATGGGCTTCTCCATCCATTCCGGGTTTTCATTAACTGGTTCTTAGGAGACCGCGTCCCTGCGGAGTGGGCTGGCTGTGCGTTCATCCACACAGCGCTCGCAGCCTTCCTCAGCTTGTCGGGGCTGGAAAAATAGATTTGTTCATTAGTGTCCCCTTTCACCGGCAACACTGCTCCTTTTCTGAGAACGCTTTGGCCCCCATTGGGATGGAGGGCTGGATAAATAGCAAATAGAGCCGTGATGGCGAAAGGAGCACCGTGTACAGCCAAGAGCACAAAGGAGATGAGTGTCCCAGGCTACACTTGATGTGCCACTTGCAGTGACCGATGAGACCAACGGCGAAGGGCGCCCGAGGGCGAGGAGGAGTGAGTGAGAGAGAGAGAGAGAGCTCTTTTCAATCAACGAGAAAAGCAGAGAAGCATCAAAAAGAGGTGCGTTCTATAAATCTCATAAACCTAAGACCATGACCAGAATGGAGTACGTTTCCAATTCGCTTCTCTGCACTGTGTTGGCACAGGTGTTAGAAGTGACATGACAGAGGTAGGAAACAAATTTATTGTGATAAAGGGGGGGGAAGAAAAAGACTGGGGCAACAAATGCCTCAAAAAGCATTTTTCTGTAAGGAATGTTCCCATGCCAAACGGCTAGTAATTACTCACCAGCAGTATGTTCATAAGAAACTGATGATGAAACCCTGACAAGGAATAAGTGGTATAGAAAATGGATGGATGGATAAATGGACTGATGGAATTTTGCCATGCCTTGTTTATTTTTACTCTACAAACACCTTTAGTTTGTATGTTGACCCAGTGTAAAATTCTTAGTTACAAGAACTTGGCCATTTTGGTTTTGTATTTGAATGGATTAATAAAATGTAGTTCACAAAACTATAAATATTTTACTGGACCTATTTGTCTTGTTAGTGAAAATCACAATATGAGTTAAGTACAACTTATTAATGGTTGCTGTGCCAACATAAAATGCTTGTCATCAGAGCTTAGAATTTGTAATCCAAAGAACCTAAATTGAGCCAACTTAATATGTAATCAGTTACTAACAATTTTGTAGTTGAGGGAGCCTTACACTTTTTTGTGTAAAACCGCACTTCACCACATTCACAGGGATATGATGACTGTAATGGTAATAAAATGCAATGTCATCACAAGAGCCTTCAAAGGTTACTTTTGCTCCATGAAAATTAGCATTCAAAGGACTAAGAAAGACTCCCATCAAGTTAAATGTCATTATCACAGAGGACAGAATGGGCTGTGAATGGGCACATATTGCAACAAAGCTTGGCACAAAACAGGGAGCAGGGCCGTCTGGGTAGTGTATAGGTATAAGCACTCGCCTACCACCGAAGAGACCCGGGTTCAATCCCCGGCAGCGGTACTTCCGGCTTGGTCAGACGTTCCTACGAACACAATTGGCAGTGTTTGCGGGTGGGAAGCCGGTGAGGGTATGAGTCCTGATCTTTGCATTAGCGACTCCTACTGGTTGGTCGGGGCACCTGTTCAGCGGGGAGGGGATCTGGGGGAGGTAGCGTGAACCTCCGCGTGCGTTATGCTCTCCCAGTGAAACTCCTCGCTGTCAGGTGAAAAGAAGCGGCTGGCAACTCCACATGTATCAGAAGAGGCATGTGGTAGTCTACACCCTCCCCAGACCGACAGAGGATAGTGCATGGAACAGGACTGTGTGATACACACAGGGAATTGGTATAACGACTAAATTGGGGAGAAAATTGGAAAAAACGAGGAAAAAAAGGGAGCAGAATATGGATTGTAAATGTTGAAAATGAGTCTGCCAGTGGCAGACTAATCAGTGGCAGTTAAACGGGGCCTCTCAGGTTAGAAAGCCCAATTAGAAAGACACCGCTGCTCAATTTCATTGTCTCTCACAATCGCTCTCAGCAGGATGGCTCTTAGCATGGATATATTTAATTAAAACCATAGTAATGGATATACTGACACTGTTCTGTTGACATGCGACATTAAAAGCCCCATTGCTGTGAAGACCATGTGACCTCCTGGCACTATTCCTTTAAGTGGTAGACCCATCCCCTAAAGCATGGTTTCCAGGACCATAGCTTTGACGCAAAAAGGTCACTTCTCATCATCTCTTGCTATGAGAGGCTCACTTCAAGGAAAGACTGTGCAAGAGAATAATAGATCAAGGATGATCACTTCACCAGGGTGCTCTTGTGTAGCATTCTAACCTAAGGGATAATGTAGGAGCATATGCAAATGTTCCTTCAAATGCTCTTGGGAAAATGAATGTTAAATATGAGTTAATCTGACCAGAGAATATGAGAAACTGAGAAATCAGGGGAACCACAGGAGGAAATGATCACCACAGAACTGGGCCTATTAACAGCAATGGTTGTAAGAGAGAGAGGCTCAGAGGACAGTGTGAATAGAGTAATGAATAACAGTTAGTCATGAGTGTAGGATCTTCAATAATTACAGGACTGGCTATTGAGGACAATAACTACACGTGACCCTCTCCTTCAGACAGTCATCTTCTGTCTAGGTATTTTGCCTGTGGAGTCAGACAGTGTGGTCCCATTACAGAGAGGAGAACTTTGTGAGTGAAAGATGCAGATAAAATAATGTTAAGCCGGGGAGTCTATGAGATCTCTATGGCTCATGCAGGCATGAATGCAAACATGCAGTTGAGTGGTTGAACAAGACTCCATTAACCAGGGCTGTTGCTAATTTCTCAAAAATAAAGGTTGAAAGGATATTTCTCCCCTATCGCCCCAGCTACTCCCCCCCCCCCCCCTCCCCCAACCCTACCCTATCACCCCCCCACCTCTTCCCTTTCAAGTTATTCCAGCTCTCGTTCCTTCGGCAATGTGATCCATCTCACAGGCTTCAGCGCAAAGAATGACTGTCAAGCATGGGAGCTCACTGCCGGAGTGCACGCATATGACTTCTGAACCTGGCCATAGATCAACCTGGAAGTCCCAGAGCTCCACATCAAGCCTGGGGCCACGAACATGCACACAACACACAATAAATCCACTAAAAGGCAAAGTCAGTTTCCTCACAGGCCTGGATTTGGAGCTACCGCGCATTAAAGCAGGCCGTGGATGGGTTAATGAAGCATGTACCACAGAGGATGCAAAGGTTAAGTTTAAATAATTCCTCTCAGAGGCACATTGCCTTTTTGAAACAAAGTGACGTCTCCACAGCTCTGTGAAATTAATCTGGTTATGGGTTAAATCACCTTCAAAGCTTCTTCTCTTCTATTCTATTGCACATACATGCTCTGACAGATGCTTCTTTATCTTGTCATTAGCAATCTGTTGAAGAGATGTTCTGCCAAAGGGATCACTTTGTTACCCAACTCTATGTGGAATTTTAAGCAGCTTCCAAATGTTCTAGCATGTTTTTCAACCCATACAATTGTTATGGAGCCATCTGCTTCTCCTCTAGTCAGAGCAAAACACCCCAAGAACCTTCGCACATAATCTAACAATAATTGGAATTCATCTGAGGCTTTCATTTCCCCTCTTCGAATCAAAATTTGGTGGAAGGTTATGCTGGGATCAAAATACAAGAAAAGCCCCTTGACCTTTCAGTAGAATATCACATGATGTAAGAAGTAGACAAAGATTTTCTGTCCCAGGTCTAGCATACAGATAACTGCCTATGAAATTTAAGAGTGTAGCTGTGCCGTTAAGGTGTACAACAAATTCACGTTTATTTATTCACTTCTTAAAACTGCATGCTATCCCTGTGGTGTGTCCTATATATATTGCAAATGGACTCCTTCAGTCACTTTTATTGTGCAAAAGCATCTAGACAGCCAGCAGAAATCATGTCATGTGCAACATGATTTTCGTAGAACTGCAAAGATGTGACTGTAACAGGATTACAATTTTTAGCAGATACTTTTATCCAGAGCATCTGCTAAAATGGAGAACATCAGTGTAACTTAGCGATTCAAAAATGCAATATTGCTATGAAGGCCCATTAAGAATCAAATAAGTATAATGTTAACCAAACAAACAACAATTTGGACAGATAACCTATCTTTACACAACTATAACATTATTTGAAGGAAAATCCAAAGAAAGAAGGGGAAGGGGAAAAATCCAAAAAAAAGAGGAAAAAAAGATTATCTACAGGGGACGGGGGGCCACGGTGCATTCTTTGGAGGTAAGTCTTCAGTCTGTGTTGGAATGGGGGCAGGGTTTCTGTGGTTCAGAAGGGCCAGAACAGACAGACAACTTGACCTGGATGTGCAGGTACGCAGGGGAAAGGTGTAGAACAGAGGGTCTGGTAAGTGGCTGTAGATTAGATGAGCAATAGCATTCTGGATGAACTGCGGAGGTCTGATGGCAGAAGCAGGAATGCCAACAAGGAGGGTGTTGAAGTAGTCCAGGCAGGAGATAATTAGTGCCTGGACTAAGAGCTGAGTTAATTAAGTAGGTGGTGAGGAAGGGGTGGATTCTCCAAATGTTGTACAGGAAGAATCTGCATACACAGGCCATGGCAGGAGATGACAGATCCAAAAGACTTGGTAAAGAGGAGAGGACCAAGAACTGAGCGCTGGGGGACACCTGTCAATAGTTTATGAGGTATCAAAACTACACCCCCCATGCAGCCTGGAAGGAGCAACAGTCGTGGTATGAGGCAAACCAGTTGAGAACTATGCCATAAATCCCCAATGTAGTCACGGAAGACAACTGAAGTGATGGTCAACAGTATCAAATCCTGTAGAGAGGACAAGGATGATAAGAACAGAGGATGAAGAATCTGCCTTTGCAGCATGGGACACCTCACAGACTGCAAGGAGGGCAGTCGCCATTAAATAGTCAGCCCTAAAGACAGACTTGTGACAGTATAGAAGGTTTTGCTTCAAATAACTGCTACCTCCTTTCCAGATTCATCAGGTAGTTTGGTTCATTTTCCTTTCTCAAATACCACAGCTTGCTGATTTTAAGAAATCAGAACAATATTGCACATTACAGAAAAATACATTCATAAATCCAAGATCAGACAGCACAAGAATCCAAAATAAATTAATATCCACCACAGTATTGATTGCTATAATGCTCCCTTTTAAATGTTGCCTTCTTTTCTACAGAACCCAAGAAGTTCAAGGACTAACTTTAGGTTTACAGAGAAGAACTCATTGTAAACTGTCAAAGCACACTGCAATTTATGAACTGCTCTTTAGACAGACTGAGGCCAAACACACCTGCAATGAGAAATACCGCACTATATGGATATGAACATGGACGTGTAAGATCACAAAGGTTCCAAGGCTTGGGATGCTGACAGTTATTGCAGTTTGAAGCCTGGGAAGATAAAAAGTATGAACACAACAACAATTTTGCCTTGCACCTGTGAGATGGTGGAAAGAAAATGGTGTTCAGATATGAGGTATTCACTTTCATAATGAGTGCTGCCCCCTGGGGTCCCAAAAGGTAGAGGGTCACAACTGAAGTCTAGACAACAGCAAAGAAAGAGGCACACCATTTCAGTTATAAAAGTGAGCTTATGTCCGTTGTCCCACTTCCTGTTTGTGTAGATCAACCACCTCAGATAACCTGACAGGTAGTGTGATCTGGGTGGGGGGTTACCACAGCAGAGGGCCATTCACATGGGCAGACCAGCCCCCAGCTACACAGAGAAGCAACATCCTATCCAAGCATCTCTCCCCCATGAAACCCACGCACGCACACACACACACACACACACACACTGGAAGGCAACCCAGTCAGAAGGTAATACCAGAGATCCGAATACAGAGACAAAGCTCAATTAGAGTGAGAGATGACGATTTATAGATTGTGACATGCAGTGCTGGTCTGGAAGGCTACTTCTGAGTCATGTGATTTCCATTTATTTACACAGCACTGTCTCAGAATTCTGAAAAACAAAAATTTCATGCAGAACATCGACCAGTAACACTACAATCCATAGGTGCATTTTTGTTCCTAAAAAAAATCAGTTCCACATTCAGAAATCACTGCACATACAAAATTATACCTTTATCTTTATCGTCAGCATTTCCTCAGCTATAAAAGCCTTGATATTGTTAGTGCGACATAATTGAAACCATGGCACACAAGCCATTTCCAAGATTTTACATGTAATTTGACAAAATACATACAATGTTAGAATATAAATTATATTAGAATATGCTGTAGATACACACATTTTGAAACCATTCTGCATCTTAGCTAGGTATGATCAAGTAAACCAGCACATTTTTAATGTCTTGCACGCAATTTGCACAGGTAATGGTTTTAGATCATTCAACAATTTTTGCCCAAATAGAGGGTTAATTTACCCCTACCTTCAAAAAGTAACAAAAAGCAATCACTGCTGATAGCTGGGGACTAGTTATAATTCCCAGGCACCTTAATAACTCATAATGCAGAGTGAACAATGGACAACAGTGTCACGTAGTGTACAGGATAATTCTACCCATCTATGTTGCATTCACTTGTAGTTTTAATGACCAAAATGAGACTGAATGTCAGATACTGAGCTAATCGAAAATGATAAATATGTCCACTTCAGAAAATCTCCATGGTTCATCCCCAAAATTGATGTGCTTGTTCTTAAAATGAAGTCCAAGGCTATTTTAACTAGGTATGAGGATGGTTGTGGAGGCCTATGAACTGTACAGGGTAATAATCATAATGGGAACAAGAAACAAGATAGCAGAAAACAGCCAATTCCACAAGTTGTGAACAGTACCCAATGCAGTATAAACAAGATCAATAGATTTTAATGATCTTAAGCAGGGATGTCCAATCTTATCCAAAAAGGGCCGACGTGGGTGTAAGTTTTTGTTTTAGCCCAGGACTAGGACACCTGATTCTACTTAACAAGGACTTGTTTGAAGACTACGATTAGGCTAGTTAACGAGCTGAATCAGTTGATTTAGTTCTGGGTCCAAACAAAAACTTGCACCCACAGTGTCCCTTTCCAGATAGGATTGGACACCTCTGACCTACAGGCAGAAACAGACAGATATAAACTTTATGGCAGGCAGGGGAGATTGAAAATAAAATAGATATTTACAGACAGCTCAAGTCTCCCAAAGTTTTAGAAGAGTCTTGAATTCAAGCCAGGTCCCTGTAAATCTTATCAAACCTCCCAGGAATGATTTGTTCTTACGAAAGATGTCTATATAACACAGGTGAAAATATTTGATTCACCCATTTCTGCTCACATCCTCACCCCGACAGCACTTCTCCTGCCCCCTCTCCTGACCTCTGTTCCACCAAAATGTTTTTCCCCAAACATTTTGTAAAATACCCCTCTATGTCTGCCAGAAATATATTAAGCCATGCAGGCTGTCTGCCGTTAAAAGATAAAACATTTCATTTAAAAAATAGGAACCATAATGGGTCTGATGATTAATAATGGGTCTGATGATTCATGTAGAGGCTTAATAATCTGCTTACATAGCTTTAGTCACAAATTATATAGTACTAATATGTAGCCATTTTAATTCAAGATAGATGATACACCGAAAAAAAAAAATACATTATGTTCATTTAGCAGATGGTGTTATCCAGAGCTACTTGCTACAACAATTTAGGAGAACATAAATGCATTCATCTGATTTATATTAGTATTAGTGCCAGACCTGGTAAACAACAGTCCCGGATCAGCAAGTATATATGTAACATTATAAAGCACTATTTCAAATTAGCTGTCGTAAGAACGAAAAAACGAATCTTGAATACATACAAATTATATCCATAACGAGCCCCAAGAAAAATCTGGAAAAAAAAAAAAAAATATAATATATATATATATATATATATATAAATAAATACCATACCCTGAACTAGAACAAAATGGGGAGTTAGGGGGTAGGGAAGGGAGGGGAATCCAGACAAATGTAAAGAGGTGGATCTTAAGCCTGCATCTGAAGATGGAGAACGATTCTGCTGTCCTGACCCTCTTGGGAGGTTCCTTGTCCCATTGGGAGGCTAGTACAGACAGCATTGTGACTGGGAGGAGTGACTACTGAGGTAGGAGATAGTCAGTTGCCCCAAAGCTGCAAATCTGAGAGCTGGAGGAAGACGCGGATGTCTTCATCTTCTAGTCGAAGTGTTCCAAAAAGTCATTTGCAAAGAGGGCAGAAGAGGATGGAGGAGATTGAGGGCTGGCAAGCAACGATATTGACATGAATTAAATGTTTGAGGGTGAACAATATAAACCCATCTTCAAATTGGAATAAAATGGTAGTTTACAGGTAATTGGACCAAAGATGTCTTATCCAAGGTCAACTGTTCAAGGCCACTAGTCTATTCTGCATCCAAGAGAGTACTGAATGATGCATCTTGTTAGAAAATACAACAACTGACTAGACAATATATTTCTTTTGAAGAGGTAAATTGGATTGTTTTGGTAAAAGGTGTTTGAACGCAGGGCTGTGTTCAAATGGAAGGTCATGGGTCATGGGCCAAGCTCTTTGTCCACGTCTTTCTTAAACACAAGGAACCATGGCCAACATGCACTCAGATAAAAGCTGGGATTTTGCTCTGGCTTTCAAAATGTCCACTGGCTACAGACTATAAGTAGATGTGTAGCTCAGTAGCCTACCCCAAAAAATCTTCAATATCCTGATATTTCTCATGACCTCCTTACATTCCCATGTACTGTAAGTTAGGGACTGTATATTTAGCATGTATAGTAGTTATTAAACTATTATTTTGTGATAACCATCATTCTATCAGGTTAATTCTACAAGTTATTGGTTTGTAATTGAAAAATAAACCACAGAGTCGTTAGCAGAAGCAATACTTTAATTTTAAAAACAAATATAAGCTATAATTATAGCAACTTGACTAGACAAAATTACAAACTGCCCAACTGGAAAAGGCAGCTATATAAAATGAATAGGCTATTTATAATTGTATCTATAACTGTATAGGTTTTCCCACACAACAGCACAGACACAACATTAATACAACATAACAATACATTGCGCTCAGCTGCTGCCATAACAATCAGGCACAACCTGTTCCAGTCACTTCTATATCCTCCCTGGCTCTGTAGACTCACTAAGGTGCATTTCTATAAGTTTTCTTATATCGCAACTGACAACAGATCCAGTATTCATCATGTCTATTTCCCTAGAGAGGTTAATGGGTCTCAGAGCTAAGTTACCCAGATCTCTGTCCCCTTTTTAAATTAATATTCATAAGGGACAGAAGTGGGGCTAATGGCCTTATGAATGATTTTATCCTGAGGGAATGCTTGGTTCAAAGACTATTTTAGGTTCTAAGAAAGTTTACAACTAGTACAAAACTTTAGGGATCTAAAGAAGAGTGCACCCTTTGCAGAGAGGAGGGGTTAAGTGGAAAAGGGAACATAAACAGCTTCCATTGAGAGCACACCTTGAAGTGGGTACCTTTGGCAGAAGAGTGGCACTGTAGGACCCTGATAAGATAAAGAAATCATGCAATTCTTCTCTCTTAGTCTAACTGACATTCTGGTCATGTTCATGAATTGTATGAAGTACAAAGATAATCAACTCAAATGAACCTCCTTTTAAAATGAGGTTTCATTTTGTAGTGATACAAGTTAGATGCCTTTTCTCACAATTCTATGTGTAGAAACTGCTACTTAATAATGCAAACCAGGGTCTTAGCCTCAACAGGTCATGCATATGTTCATTTTGTCATTTTGAAAAGGTCTATACAATTTTATGTTACACATATTCTCTATGTAAACCAAGCTGCTATCTGTTAATTAATATTAACTGGTAAAAAAAATTCCCCTCTCAAACATTCAAAATATGCAATAATAAATTCCACAAGGAATCTCCAACATCCCATTCAAGGCTACTCTGACCAAATAAACAACATTCTATCATGATTATTACAAAGACTCAAACATGCAAGCAAGCCTTTTCTATCAGTGAAGGACAGACACACAGATAAAAACGTACATATCTTCCAGGGCAGATATGCAGACATGCACACACACACAAATATCCACACATTCCAGTAGATCATACTCACAGGATGCAATTACCTCTTAAACATGACCCCAATTCCTTTCTGCATGTCACAGATGTGCGATTTCTATTTGGTTTGTATATTTTGTTTTCTCAACCATTCTTAAATGCTAACAATTAAGTCACCACTGAAGCAAGATGAGAGTTGTCAGATTACATGATACCTCATTTCCAGACAAAAACTGTTTTGGCCTTTCTTGATGCCTCTTCTGTGCACTACTAAAATAAATTATTTGTCAGTACCAGGGTACATTTTCTGCTGCAGTGTAATGGAAATGCAGCTCATTAGAGGAAAGAAGGCCAGCGGTGAATAAATAGTTATTCAAATTGTATACATTGTAAGATATTCTGTTGAATTTGCAGTTCTCAAGTAAAGGTGGAAAAGAAAACTGACAGTATACACATACAGCAAGCTCCATAATGTTTGGTACAAAGACTTTTTTTTTTCTTGATTTGGCTCTCTACCCCATAGTTTTTTTATTCGTAATCAAATAATGAGCAATGTGGTTAAATAGCAAATTCTCAGCTTTTATTACAGGGTATTTTTATACATTTGGGTTTCACCGTGTAGATAATACATTTTCTGATTAGTCAGGTGTTTTCAATTGCTTCCTTAGTGCAGCTATAAGAGAGCTTTCAGTATCTAGTCTTTATTCTAGGGTTTTGATTGCCTTTGGAGTCTGTTATTGGCATTTGTCAACATGAGGGCCAGAGTTGTGCCAGTGAAAGTCAAGCAAGCTATTATGTGGCTGGAAAATAAATTTTTAAAAAATGTCATAGAGACAGTCTCACATGTGAATCGTTTGATTACAAATAAAAAATAGTACAGACCCAAATCAATAAAAAAAAGTATTTGTCCCAAACTATGGAGCTCACAAGCGTCATTTATGCAAACATATATGGCTTACTCAAGAAAATGGAGGGACTAGCCAGTATTCATAATCATGCAAATGTGATGCAAGGGTCAGTTTTGTTGCAATAGGACATTTTGCCTAAAAGATCAAATAAAATGCCACACAGCATAAACCTTAACAGATAAATGAACAGCAACAGCAATTAGTCTGGCATTAAATAGCCGCAGCAATATGGTCAGGTCACAAAACGCAAAGAAGCATATAGTACCACACATTCATTACATTTATTTTCCTCCTTTCCAACCAGTTTCTGTCCGTTATTCCTCTAAAATCTTGGACGGTGAGCTACCATGCAGCGCTGCAGCTCAAGCGAAGGAGAAAACGGAGGGAGTGATTGATACCTCCATTTATAACAGTTTCTGACAGACTATGCATTCGGAGGTTTGACTAATAGCTTCAGAGATGCGATGCTTCCTGTCCAACAGTCACTATTTGTGATAGCAGGGCGAGCCAGCATCATTCCGCTTTCTCCCTGCTCCACTTCCCATCTCTTTCATTACCGCCGTTATGGGCTTTTAATTAGGGTAAATTACTACAAAGGTGTTTTATGGACAGCACCGAGATTAGATCAGGGGGTAAAAAAAAAAAGTGTTTTATAATGTGTTTCATCTCACGCTGGAATGCAGTACTCGCCTCAGTACACTATGCTGTTCTGCTGCGTGGAGACACCACAGGGTTAGGGTTCTCTCATCTCAGTACAGTCTGTGTGTGTCCATGTTAGAAAGTCTGTGTAAGCATGTATGTTTTCAGATATGTGTGTGTGTTTGTGTGTGTGTTATACGCATTTATGCATTTGTTTCCATTAAGCAGCTTATGCCTGGTTCTCTCATCTGAACATTACATAAGGGTTGTGAAGGCTGGGTTATTTTCTGTTGCACGACACACCCACTATTCCCTCTGCACTCCCAGCCTAAAGAGTAAATAAAGACGCAATACAACATTCTCTTCATTAATTTAATAATGGCAGAAGAAAATGTAAAATCTGATATTGCTCTGCAACAAGGATATCAGGGGAAGAACAATTCATATTTTCATTTTATTATTTAGGTAGTTCATAGAGCTGAAGAAGCCTACTCAATAGAATAAAGTTTCATGTTTATATCTGACAACCCTTTAGTAAGCTCCATATTTCCATTTTCAATCTAATAGAAAGTGCATTTGTCCCCATTCACTGGGAGTCTGCCATCACTAGACATCTCTTTACAAAGGTGTCCTCCTTTAAACTATATATATATGCTGTAGCCACACATTAAAATTTATCTCCAGCGATAAATCTTTTATTGTTTTACTTCTAAGGAACCCAAAACCAACAAAGATTCATGTCTATAGTGGTTGAATCTGCTACCCAAGCAAAACCCTCCTGCATTATTGAAGGGGCTGTCCAGGGAAGGGTAAGCAATTCTGCAAGATCCAATATCCCACCACTGTATTTCTAGATAAAATAAAAAGGTACTGTTTGTGTTCCCATCTCCACAGCAACTGAAATACTCTATCTGATAGGCATGTGCATTGTACAGAATATGTCTGAAATATTGACCCCAGCAAGTGTGCTGCAATCTAATTACTGTTGAGGAAAGAATAGCCTTATTACAGATAAACAGAACAGTTCTTCTCTGAAACATCAATACTTGACCTGACCATTATGTGCTGTTTAACATAGTATAGCCAAAATTAAAATGAAAAGCTATGAAAAAAGGTCAGTGAGAATTCATAAACTTGAGTACTGTTTTTGCGCATGCCTGTGAAAATAAGCACTATGGCACTCATCCGCTGGCACAACCTAAGTCCAAGTTATTGAATTCACCGTCGTAGTATTATGACAGTTTGCTGCAATATATGTCAGTTGTCTCTACCAACAAAAATAAAAATGGTTCATGCTCCATAGAGAGCTTCTATCCCACAATGCACTGGTCTTCTTTCATGAAAAAAATCAGCTGTATGAAAATTAACAGCCATGAATGTTCATCCAACCAAATAATGTCCTGGTTTTAATCTTTTGAATCAGGATGTTTGATTTTTCTTGAGCGGTTAAGTCCTTTTTGTAATGAGACGAACATGTTACTTTCAAATGATAAGTACTTGCAAAGTAAATTAAGGCTATTTATTTCAATCTGGCAAACTCTGCACAATCTGAGCCAACATGGATAAGCTTTTAATGTTTGACGGATTAAAACTCTCAGAACATGGAAGGAAGAAAAGTCAGTGTTTTGACAGTAAAATCTGAAATGTCAATGTCTTCTCCAAAATATCTTTGGCTGTTTGTTATCTGTTAATGTTCTGTTTGGTAATTTCTGAAAGATTATTTTTCTTACACTAGAACATTATTCCACACTATTACTTTACTGAAAAGATATTTTTGACAGCATTTCATATTCATCACAAAAATGTGATAAAGTGCCATCATTACTGTTGCATATATTCAAAAAGATATTTCGGCTATTTACGTTTATACTCCATATGAAAATTAATGTGTATGCTTTTTATCTTTTCAATAAAAGAACTTGTTTATTTAGAACAGCATCAGTGTTGGTATAGATGACAATTTTAGAACTCATTGTATGCATGCAGAATTATGACTTATGAAAATTGTTCAAATTGCTTCCTGAAAGAGTGGCATGAACAACCAATGGACATTGTTCCTTTTTATTGGCACTTAATTAAAAAGACTTTCTGATACAAAAACATGATACTGGCTATGTGTCAAGAATTTAATCAGGATTTATTCAATTTAGTCCACACAAATAATACCACACACGGAGATATGAGCTGATTAATCTCTTTTGAACAGAGCATATCAATTTTGTGTTAGAACAAGGAACAATGTACAACCGTCAGATATGAAGTTATTCACTAAGCAATCAAAGGAAAATCTTAAAATAATTCAGGTATGTATATGCAGACTCAAGAGTATTTTCCTCTTTTTTAATTGCATAATTAATTGGAAATATGTTAATTTTGACCTGTATATGCTAATTTTCTGAAACAGGAGACTGCCTTCTACTATCTGTCTTGACACTAATTTTGTATTTAAGCTAGTATTTTTGTGAATATGATTTTTTTTTTTTACCTTTGACAAGGCAATTCTACTATGAAAAGAAAAACTGAGATGGATTAACAACATCAGCCAAAATGATTATATCCCAATATTCAGAAACAAAGAACTAGTGGTGAGTGAAAAATGGCATTTCATTCAGACAGCTACAGATTCACTGATGTAGAACAATAACTAGAAAAGCACAGATTGTCTGGAACTTATCATGACTTTAACCCAATAAACACAAAAACAAGGCTACTTCTTAATGTAAATATGAATAACAAAATAAAATATTCCCTTAATAACTTACTTTGTGGTTGGATTCTAAACTGACACTGATATCACTTTCAGGCAAAGGTATTTAAAATGGATTTAATATACCTTCTTTAGCTGGACTTGCTATAACTCACATCAAATCTACAGTACCGTCAGGCCTATAAGACACGCCAATATTCTATCAGTCTGGGTCAGTTTATTTTTCCATTTTACCCCCATTTTCTCCCCAATTTAGTCGTTATACCAATTCCCCATGTGGACCAGCCACAGTCCTGGTTGATGCGCTATCCTCTGTCGGTCTGGGGAGGGTGTAGACTGCCACATGTCTCCTCCGATACATGTGGCAGTCTATCCTCCTCCAATACTTTTCACCTGACAGCGAGGAGTTTCACTGGGAGAGCGTAACGTGCACGGAGGTTCTCGCTATCTCCCCCAGATCCCCTCCCTGCTGGACAGGCGCCCCGACCAACCAGCAGGAGTCGCTAATGCAACGATCAGGACTCATACCCTCATCGGCTTCCCACCCACGAAACACTGCCAATTGTGTTCGTAGGAATGTCTGACCAAGCCAGAAGTACCGCTGCCGGGGATTGAACCCGGTGGTGCGAGTGTGTAAGAGAGTGCTGTATAAGTGTATAAGCGAGTGCTTATACCTCCACACTACCCAGACGGCCCTCTGGGTCAGTTTTTTATGGAAACGTCTCCACCTACCCTCAGCTTAAGCTGACCTAACTACAGACTTCTGTGTTTCCTGTTTCAGAGAACAGGAAAACTCTGGTGGACTACATCATAAAAAATGTGAAAATATCTCACTAAAATGATGTATATGTATAGGCAAGCCAAGCATTTCAGGATTTAATCTGCAAATTCACAAGTTACAAAACTTCTCCTGATATAGACTGCGATGCTTGGCTGTGAGTGAAGCAGAACACCTTGAGCAGATGCGTGGACCTGGGGGCACCATGACTGGATAACCTAAAATGTCAAATCAGGATGTTTTAGTGGCATGGTGTGCACCTTTGAGCATTTTATCTTTCCTACCCATTTATAACTAGTAGCCCAAGGCCTGCATTACTTTTCGAAATGCACAGTAATTTTTTTTGCCTTTACTAAGCCCTGATAATAGACATTACAATTTTGCTGCAATTCTTGTAGAAATTCACCAAAGTCACCTAGCCACGTGCTTTCAACCAAGAATAATTACCCTTGCATGTAATTACAAGCTGTGAATCATCACGTTATACTGTTATGCCAGTATTGTGCTCTGTGGTTCAATGTGACATTGTCTGCCAGTATTCAAAAATAAAAAAAATAAAAAAACTGGTTTAACATTACCACTCAACAGCATGATGTTCAAGCAGATTGCTGTTTGTAAGAAGCAGTGAGAATTCTGATGCAAGGGCATCAAGACCCAACCACCAGGGGAAAAGTAATACACTGGATAAAAGGAGAACATTAGGAGTTTTCTGAGTCTTGGAGAGAAGACAAGTGTTTATTTGATACTTTGAGACTTGCCATCCACAGTAACAGAACCACAATAAGTGGGAAAAATAGCTGCAAGGCTTCATATGGTAACAGTATGTGATCTAGTCGGTCCCAGTTACACTCCCTCCTTTAAACTCTCGAAGCTTGCAAGCAACATAATTGTAAACTTGGTCATGTGAATAGTAGTCTGGGAACCAAGATGGTCAGATCTTGAGAGAGTACTGGGAACAGCACTCACCTTAGCATAACTTAGCCTTTCATGGGTGTGCCACTTTAGACATTGGTCAGATAGCCAGAGGGTGGTTTGTGGGAGTGTTTTCTGGTTGCGTTCACCTTAGATCTGTCAAGAGTTATTTATCTTGCAGGTCTTCAGGCACGAACCTTGACAGTGGCACTTCTTTGATTGTATCCTTGCTTATCTCTAGCATGAGTGGTGTTTGCCTGCCATGAAAATCTATACGTCACTTTTGCTAAAAGTGTCTAGCCACAATTGGTTAGGAAACTGAGCCGACCCAGTTTACAAGCTACATACTGTATGTGGCTGCTTTGGGGCCCGCGGCCACTAGAGGGCCCACTGAATAGTATTTTTTCTTAAGAAATATTTGTGTATATTATATATTATATATTGTCTACATTTCTAAATTTAAATATATTGGCCTACCAACTGAACAGTTTTACCTGATTACGGGGGAATATTAAAGTCATTAGTTCAACGTGAAAGTTTGCTATTATTAATTTATCCATTTGGACAACTGTCAAAGGTCTATGTTTTTCTTTTTAGTTCAACACTTCGTTTTCACTGGCTTTTGGTTAAAAAAAACTTTACCATTGCTGCTAAACATGCTTATTTGTACATTGTATATGTGTTTACAGAAGTGCGTGCCAGACAGTAGGTTTAAGCCTGTGTTGGGCTGGTTTCCAAGTGGAGCAGGCCACAGAGAGGGAAGCCCCCAAATCAAATCCTGCTTACCGTCTCCCAAAGCCGAGGGCTGGCTCTGATTCTGTCCCAAAACGGGCACAGGTTTATCCCTCTGAGCTGCACTGCTTTCACCAGGCTTACAGCAGAGAGGCAAATATCTCAGACAGAACACTATCTACATAATAATAACACCAACTGCATCCTGAGATGTGATACCAATTCTTACTCCCAAGTTTCAATATCAGTTATATATCAGGCAACAATTCCAAAGTATCAAACTCTTAAAGAGTGTGAAGTCCACATTCATTTTCAAAAATTTTCATTTTGTGTTTAAGACATATGAAACATTTAACTACTACTGCTACTAACATTTTTTTATTTAAAAAATATAGTAAAATTGATAATTATCCTGAACCTGCTTTTTTATATGTTTTTGTGATCATAAAGTTTGCCTACCTAAGGTACCCATCAACTGCTGCCACTGCCACCATTTTACACTCCACATGAAAATGGCCATTATAACAAAATACAGTTACTGCGTTAATGCCGATCTCTACTTTCTTGCTGATAATGACAGTTATGTAATATAATTTACATTATGCCCATCTCATTGCCATGACATGTTAAACATGTCAGTGTGAATTGAACATTAAAAGTAACGGTACTGCATTTGTCACATCGTGTTGAAATCTTTTGACTGGAAATGCCTTTGTCCTTTAGCACAAATGTGAGAGCAGAAGCCTTTTAACAACTGTGTCCCCAGGCCTCATTTGTGCAGAAACATGAGTGGAATGAAACAAGTGTTCTTATTAGGTCAGACACAGGTTGGCTTTGCAAGGCTACCTAGGCTGAGTGAAAATGACAGGCTTATTAACGGCAGCCTCTGAGTGTATTGTGCCCAGCTAAGAGGAGCGGACAGATTTGATAGTAATACACAGGGCTGCCTTTGGAAAAGATTACTTTCCCGCATGCAACATGCCAACAACAGATAGGTTCACATAGTGGGACACTCCAGTAATGGGGCTCTGATGGACAGACCTTAAAGATAAACAGTATCGCCCTGCTTCAATTTCAGTTTCCTCAATATGGTGCGATAACTAGCCAGGTTGTGCAGAAACAATTAAAACAATTCTGCAATTAAAAGATCAGAGCTTTGAGATGAATGTGATGAACCACAAACTCTTTTCTGGAATGTTAAGTCAAAGGAGATCCAAAATGTGAGCTACTAACTAATAAGGTGGAGTATTTAGCGTTGAAAAAGGGGCGGTGTACTGCACATCCTGGGTGGAGCTGTATAGGTTCTGGGGAGAATAGTAATGAGATCAGTGGGTATTTCTGTAGTCAATGTTGGGTCAAATATAGCTTCAATGGGTACCCAAGATAAAGTTCTGTCTGTAGTCCTTCGGATAAGAGCTGAAGGCTTTCAAGTCAATCCTGAAGGGGTGTATGGGATTGCTTGGCAGGGTCTCCCACTGAGAATTCACATGCATTTACATACCAAAAGACCAGACCAAGCTGCCTCTTCTCTGTTGCCGGGATCAAATTAACTGCCACACAATTAAGTTTAGCGTTCACAACACGAGAACGTCTCAGTGGATGGGACGGGATAAATAATTTATGTAAAAGACGGAAGAGTTTTTATGAGTTTCTATCCCTGGTGCACTGTGCCCTCAATCAAAACACTCAGTAGCGAAAATGAAGGCTTGATTTAAAAATAAACAATTTCACCCAGGTTAAAGGAACCCATATATAATTTATTATGCTGCTCCAATTTACTTTTACTGAATAACTCAATATTTTTAGACGAGACATATGTGAACATATTTCGCTCCCACAATGTAAAAGTTGTTCAGTGCTTTTTCAATGACCTCAGTCCCACATATCGGCAATGAGCAGCTTTGAAGCCGTCCTAAAAAAGTGCCCCCTCTCTGTGCGGTTTTTGCATTAGTGAACTTGAGCTTGGGTGCAGTGCTCCAGATGGTGACTCATTTAGACACATCTTCATTCTGCAGGGTGAACAAACGCAGAATGCATATCACATGGCGCACAGCTACAGAGAATGTAGAGCAGAGAGGGAAAAGGAGACAGCACACAACATTACAGGGGCTTTAGCAGCAGTGTACACCATGATAAAGGCGATATAACACTGCACATAATCATACACAGGCGGTGTAACAGTACACATAACCATAAAAAAGGTGTAACACAGTACACAGTCATGAAAGTTGTATAACACAGTACACAAACATAAAGGTGGTTTTACACTGCACACTGTCATAAAGAAGGTGTGTAACACAATTAGAGAATGTTGCATATCTGCAACCTACTAACTAGTAGGTGTAACACTACACCAAACTACAGATAGGGCATATGACATTACTCAGTAAATTGGGTGCAACACTGCACACAATTAAAAAGCTGTTACACAGCACAGAACAGACATGTAATTGTGTTAAACAGAATTTTTTTTTTATTTAAGTATGGTCAACCTCTGTATTTCTGCACTTACCTATAGAAACCATGAAATAGGTCATGAATCTTTTCTGTATGTAGCATATTTAATAAATAAATAGCCCTCAACAAATGACCAGCGCTGGCCATTTTCCAGGAGCAGACTTTCTGCCCTGTGTATTTTTTATATGCTTTTTATACGTATGTGAAACAGTCCCTAGAGGAAATCTCATACTCTTGATATGAAAGCTTGTAAAAGGTTCCACTCCTTTCTGAACAGGTTTTTTCCTGATTTCACTGAGTGATCCACACCAGGACGTCATTCTCGCCCTTGTTGCACTTTTGCACCCTCTTGCCATCGTACAGAATTTATACCTGCTGTGTGGCGTGGCACTGTCACTTTGATAATCCCACTTTAATTCCTCTGCCTGCCACCAGTGTAGAGCGGTAAAGTGTATTTCACCTGGGTCATTTGGGGACTCACAGCTGGGTGATTTCACAGAATTCTCTGCCCAATGATTCTCTCTCTTATATTGGAAAGGGCAGAAATCTGCTTACTTAGTCCAATAACACTACTTGAAGTAGGATTTGTGAAGCATTCAAAATACCTTTAATAGCCATTTTTCATTTATATAATCCTTTTTGTTTTCTCTAAAATAAATGACTGTGAATACTTCATATCATTCATATGAGCTGTGCCTGCTCAAAGAAACATCTTTGGTGGTAAATGTTATTGCCACGGTCTAAAGAATTCAACATGCAACATTCCATGTGACGTGTTCGTATGTGCACGTTCCTCTAAGAACATTCCAATCATTGGAACCAAATGAGTAAATGGGTGAAGCAAGGAAACAGATCCTGAGTGAGATTTTGTAATTACTGAGGTATGAACTCATATTAATCATTAAAATGCCAGCTCATTTTCTTCCAGACCCCCCTCCCCAAGGGTCTCAGGCGACCTGTGCCACTCCAGGATCAGTAAGCTTCGGTGATTAACATTTCAGCTTGGTGATTCACCCAGAGACAGATTTCAGGCACACAGATTTTGTTCTTCCCAAGTCGCAGTTTTACCACAGATGGAAGTCAAGATAGTAATTCTACGGAGATGCCCCATCTCCGTGGCACATGTGGTGTAATCTATTCATAATGAGAAAGTGTACTTATATTGATGAAAGCAAAGACCCTTTGACAATCTGAGGATGAATAAAATGTCAGACCATTACAAGACAGTTGTTGTGGTTGGTTTGAAAGCAATATACTGAGCATCCCAGTGACTAGTGAGTGGAACAAAGCAACATAGAAAACCGTAGAAGAGAATACACATCTATATTCAAAGTGCCCTCTGCTTTTGAATGGGGCTCTTGGGATTACATTAAAAAATAATGATTTCAATTATTCCTTAGAGTGATAATAAGTACATGATGCAGCTGTTCCTGTACCAAGAGACACCAGGGAAGTTACCCCCCCAAACAAGGAAATGGAAGCCACCTTTTCTTAAAAACAGCATGCATTTACAGGTGCTCTCTTCAGGACCATAAGCAATATTTTCTATTCAGTGTTGTTTTTTTAATCAACAGTGAAAATGTTTTATGGTTGGTTACAAATCTCCCCCTTAAATTATAAAAATGTGCTTAATGAATGTCAGAGTGCATTTTGAAACAGATCCATCCACAGTACCTTTCTGCCGGTCAAAGGCAAATTCATTCCAGGTTTGAGCACGATGAGAACAAACCTGGAGAGACTGCGAATGTAACTAGAGCCATCTTCCCCTTTGGAGAGGCCTGACCTGAGTCACCTGTCACAGCCAGTCAGATCTCACGAGGCAGCAACCAGGCAGAAGGAGAACAGTACACACAGGGAGCTGGAAGACAAAGGCACATCCTCATGAAGAGGAAGTCATCATGTATGCTCTACAGCAACATGGGCAATGTGTTCCCAGAACGCAGACTGGGATGCATTTAATGTATATATTTCAGGTAGCCTCCTCAGCTTCTGCATCCTTTTTTAATCCTCTCCCTATCCGGTTTCTCAACACGGTCGCCATAGCGATGAGTATCCACATCTTGTTATGGCTCGCCAACCTACATCTCACATTTGAGGGTGTCCTCATAGAGGGGGACTGCATTCGCTGAGGCCATCCCACCAGGAACACAGGCCACATACGGAAGAGTTACGGGAAAGGACTGGGGACAGAAGCACTAACGTAAACAAGCCCAGGCGTCCAAGTTGGAGCACTTCAGGGGATGTCACCTCGGCTTTCCTTGCTGTCCTACATCTCTTGCATACATTGCAAACAACCCATCATGCTCATCATGCAAAAGCCTTGGAATCTGACATAAAGACTATTTTAACCTAGATTTCTGAGATAGAACTTTGGAATATGCAGCAATTCTCCAAAAAGAGTTTTGGATTCATCTCTGTATGTTTAATATCAACACAGTTTTGTCCATGGTACATTCACACAGCTGTGCACGAGTGAAGCATACCATAATGTACTGTAACTACCTGTCATCAGGCAATTTATGACACGCAAGTTTGAGTTTCAATCCTTCCCACCCCACTGCATCTATACAAGAGGTGTTTCTGGAGTCAAGCTATTGCGGGTGGCATTGAACTCAGTGTGGTCCTATGGGCTATAATGTAAGTGACAGATGATTAAGGGGCACACCCAAGCTTGGTATCGACAGTACAGATGCGTGAGGTTGATAGCCAGAGACTATGTATGGGAGCATGGTCAGCTGTCTGTTGAGGGAGTCAAACGCGACCACACACAACTCATCAAGATCATCAATGTGTTCGACCCATCCGTGGATCCGCTCCTCTGGGCCATGAAATAAACCTTCAATTATATGTGAAAGTAGAGTCCTGAGGAAACACTGTGGCTGCTCATGATATGTTTTAGAGGGGGCTGATTCAATTTTAACTTTTAGCCACAAAGCATAAAACCACTTCTGACAATTTGGAAGTTCCTAGTATCAGATATTTTCAGTATTGCAGAATTCACAATTACATTCAATAAAGACAAGATGGGTGAGCTGCTTCCAAAAATTATTTTAACAAAAATAAAACACACTCCCTAATGTGTATTTTTAAAACTTGGGTTAACTAGCCATCACTAACGTTAAAGGAAATTGGCAGCTTACTCTGTCTAGTTGATATGACCAAGGAATTTACAGCATTGTTTGTGTTTGTGAATCTCCCAGAAGTTTTAAATGCTACTGTACATGTCTTTGAGATAACAAAAATCCTTTTGACAAGTTGTGTCATTGGATATTTTGAGGAGACTGATGTAGCATGCTGAGGTGGAGAAGATAATACTCAATTCATACAAATGTCTAAGCAGTGAATCCCTGCACTCCCATAAAATTGGATTGCCTGTAGGAGACAAAGCTGTTGAAATGCCTCACTACAAAGAGAGCAGGTGTGTTTTCAGAGAGAGCTTAGTTTGGATATATTCTGAGCAGATGCCTTTCCTGATTGGTCACCCTCCATGCTGACCTTATCAGGGTGAGTGTAAGATCCTTGGTGAAATCGTAGCCACAGCCACAGTCAGCAAACACTAAGGATGGCAAAAGAGGAACATTGCGCTTATGCAAGCGACAGCCTTCTAGGCCGTGTTTGGGTAAAGTTCACATTCATTAATCATAGCAGGATCAATCATATCGTGACAGCCTCTCTTTCATGGCCCTACTGAGGAGGTGCTTTGACCTGCGGGTATCTGGCGGGATCTCCGTGACTGGCTTTCGCGGTCCAGACTGGTAGATTGATTTATATACCAAAGAGCAATTTCTTCCTCTGTTGCAAATGATTTTTAGACACAGGCAAAAGATGCAGTGTCAGCTATGAACCTATACCTTCAATTCAAACATTTCTTTACCACTGTTTCACACTGCTACTACATGACAGCTTAAATAACACAATTCAGAACATTACAGGCATTTACATTACAGGCAGTAGCGTTAGTAGTGTGGCCAACACAGTTATATGTTCATGTGTTCATACACACATCTTGGATTACAGTGTTAATTTTGTTCAGATTTGAATGCTGTTTTATATAGTATTATTACATGAAATGGTGTGAATAAACCCTTTGAAGTATAAGGCTTTGTAATTTCTGCCAAATTGGATGACAAACAAGCCTCTCAGCTTTAACCGTGGGTGCAACTGGACATTGTGAACATTTCATTATTACACTGGTATGCTAATCACTCTATGAAGCTGCTGTAACATGCATAATGTAAACCACATCATCTGAAAAAGATGTTTCAATGGAAACCTCCAACGAATCTCCATTACATGCTGCAAACTTATAAATATAAAAAGATATGCTTTCAGTCTCTTTTTATTTGATTAGACACATTTCAAATCATGTTTCATTTCTTTCACAAAAGCTGCCTAGAACACCGAAGGTTTTATTCCTCTTGAGACGTAATTCTGGCTATGAAGTGCTCCCTGCATATCAGCTGTAATATGGAGATGCCAGGGCATTCAACTGAGCGGCCCATATTTTGATCACTTTTATAGAAAAGGGCTCTTCAAAAGTGACTAAATTTAGTAACACCGCACCTGCACAAAATTGAAGGTCTGTCCATCATGTTCCTGTTAAAGCAAATTCAACTTCGATTTCAAGAAAATACAAAAAGTTGCCTGCAACTCGCAGGAAAATCATTCAGCCACAGGAAATGACATTCAGAAATACATTACTTAATAGTCAACCTGTTTTATTATGGGTGAAGCTGAAACAGGGGCTCAGTGGTGGACAGAAGGGGTGGAGGGAGATGCCACAATTTGTATTTGTATCTGTATTAGTTCAAACAATAAAATTATTTAGGTATTTGGTGTCATATGGTATTCAGCATCATCCCTAGGAAACAGTACACCCAAAATCAATACAAATATTGTTATTAAAATGAACATACAAATTGTGGACAGAAATCATCCTTATGTGGTGTACAGACTATTTTTGTGACTTCACCATTTCCTTGACATTTCATAAAAAGTAACAATAGGAGCCTGACGGCCTTGACTGAGTATTCCATTTTATACATATCGAGTTGTGGAACGTTTGTCAACATGCAGCTCAACTATGGCTGTTTGTGAATGATTTAACAAGTTGATTTCTGGCAGTTGGCTGCTGTAAGAATTCCGAAAATGTAGCAAAAATATTTTGCCAGATATTCGATATATCCCACTTCATAGCTTAAATGTCCAAAATTATAAGTCAGTAATGTAAAAGGTTCCTAAAGACTGACTTTTCAAACTCAACAATCATGTTAAAGGCATACTATGCAGGATTTCCTTCCTTGCCTTGCTCCTGTATTTAAAATAAAAAAATGTCTCCTCATCCCAAGATGACAAAGCAGCAATAAAAAACTAGATATTTTGCTCTGGCTAGCTATGTCAGTACCTTTATGACATCATATTGCAAACTGGCAGAATCATGTCTCTTTCAATAATACAGCAACAGCTGCATGCAAACCAGACAGGCAGTCACAAGTATGCCAGAATGCTTGACTGACAATTCCGATAGCAAAGACTAACACTTTGCTGTGATATGCAGAAAAGTGTAGCACTCACACTTATTACTTAGCTAATGGTAGCTATCCTAGCCCATATGAGCTGACACAGATTGGAATCTTATTCTCTAGCCTTATGTTGTTAATTTGTAAAATATCAGACCCACAGCAAATTCTGGGACCATTACGGCCAGCCAGCTAACACTGGCAAACTTGAATGTAACAAACTGAATAGTTCCTTAATAATGGCAGCTACCTAATGTTAGCGAAACGCTGTCCAGCCACTTGGTTAGCAATAGGTTAGCCGCCAAGGCGACCCTATCTCTGCAGCACTAACCCAGTAACTGAGAATGCACCACAGCAGCCAATTTGTACACATTTCCTCTTCATCTTCTCTTTTTTCTTCTACTGGTCACCCACTTTTCAGATACAGCTCATACAAAAAAGGGTCACACCCAGAAACCACCCAAGTACTTAAATAAAAAAACACATGCAGACAAGCAAGGACTAGGCAGAAGCACACACGGACACAAATTGCCAGCACATCATAGTAATGAATGAGCACGGTTGTTTTATAAAATTTTTGAGGTCAAACTCCTGCGTAGTATGCCTGTAATGATGACATAAGCGGCACCAAATAACACTTGTAATTTTGTAATTTACACAGCAACAGCACACTCCCCAGTGAGCAAAAGCGTGGATCTAGATGTCTAGAGGGGTAGAAATCTAGGTTGAGAGACATTTTGACATAAAAGGACTAGGTTAGCCCCAATGTAGCTCAGGTTTTACCCGGATATAGCCTGGCAACGTCCTAGTCAGGTAGAAAACTTTCACTTTTCAACCAAATTTTTTCACCCAAATGCTTAGACTGTGTTTCACTGACTATTCACTGTGGCAGCCATGACCTGCAGCATTTCCACTAGAATAATGTTGTGATTTCCCTGCTATTGGAAAGGGCTACTTTTTATATTCTTTCAGGGAAAAAAGTGCTGTGCTAATATCACACGGAAAAACATTACCCTTCTCATCAATGTATGAAATGTTACATAATTTTAATCTGAGAACATCAAGGACTTATTTAATATTACAAAGAACCACCAATTCAGCACTGAAATTTAATGACTACACAGTTGTCCTCATCAGACTGCCAGAGGTGGCAGTCAGCCAGGGGTTTAAAAAGTATGTTAGTATTTCGTATTTTTGTCAGAGGGACCCAGAGCTCTTATCTAGACACAAAGGACCACGTTTCCACAAAATGCACAGGCTACACCACCTCCACAACTGTGGCTCGGATTCAATCAACTTTTGTCCTTGTGAGTATAATTTTCTTTTCTTCACAAAAGACAGATTGGCAAGTTCAGCAATCACCAAAATGAATGAAAAAATGCAAACTGTCTTGTCCCTGACATGTGCACCTGTTGCTTTTTCAATTACACTCTTGAGAGCGCCACTTATTGTGCCTTCAAGGATGTCAGTGACACCACAAGGCCAGGGCAGGGCATATATGCATTCTGAAAACACACAGCCATCACAAGCTTTTATATGACTCAATCCACCACGCCAACACAATCATCACCAGCCACCACTTGATTACTGAACTGCAGGTTCCAAGAGGTAGGAAGGACTTTATCCATGCCCTTCTGCCAATCACAAACACAGAGAAGAAATGCTGGGAGTTCTTCTGGCTTGGAAGAACATCCTGGACATCCTGTGCTCTTAATGTTTACAACCTGACTCTCACGGGACCCTCTGAGTGCTTGCACTACATACTAGCAGCCTCATCTCATCCATATTCAGGTCGTCAGAGTGAAGCACCCACAGATCACGCCTGCACCTGATTTACTCTGCCTGATCTCATTTCTAAGGCAAGGCGATGATCATAGAACCACGGGTAGAGGTGCAAGTCTTTATTCATGACCAAACCGTGAAGGGATTGGCTGAGGTTAGCTTCACATTAACAACCAACAGGGACCCACAATGAAATTAAATGGCTTTGTGACATCGTTGCACAACACTGACATCACTCAGATGATTGAAACAAACATGTTTCATAAGATGTACTAAGGGCAGCTTGATATCAGCAAAGTGATCTGCTTGTTAAATATTCCTGCTCATTCTCTGCCCCCCAGCACTAGCTTCCTCTCACCCCTCCACATAAAGATGGGAAGCTTTGATCTGGTGCCATCCTAGTATTTCTCTATGTGGATTCATTTTATATTAATTTCAAACATCTGCCCTAAGCCAGGACACAAATCCCAAATGGACAATAATGTCAGATTCCATCCTCCCATTCAGAGCAGGGGAGAATTTCTCCAGTCACCCATTATCTGTTAACATCGAGGTGCAGGCGCCAATATACATTCAGAATTTTAATTTCCTACTGAATACAAATGTTGCATGCAACATTGTGTGCAACTGCTTTGCACGTTACTTGTGAAACTGCAAAAACAATACGGCAAACTGTGCCAACAGAAACATTGTCCTGACTGAATTAAGCCTTTGAAAAAGACTTTAATGACAAGGAACCCAAGGGAGAGGTTTTTTGTTTGATGGAAAATAAGCAAATTCAGGCAATGGCAGGCTTTGTGGCAGCAGAGTCAATGAACCAGGAATATTGAGTGATGCAGGACCATCCGTTTGACTGTCAGTAGATCCATGCCTCCCGATATACAGTATGGGTGAAGGAGAGGTCAAGGGGTGGAAGATAGCTCACAGAAGAGATGGCCCTCTTCCAAAACTGAACTTTTACACATCCATCTGTGACTCGAAAACAATGAACACCCCCAGGTATGAAACAGCAGTAGCGCTAGCCTGTAACATTCTAAAACGATCCCACTGCTCTACATCACAGCGATGGTGTGAGAGTGTTTTTCATTGCCTGTGATCGTCATTGGAATCAGGAGTTCATAATCCTTCCCTCACATCAGGCTATAGCTGGGCATCAGCCTTATGCAGTATGCTAACCTCCCTCTGTAATTTCCCTCTCTGAGTGGTTTTGACTCACACGATGTAGTATGCGCTTTTTTCTACTCAGGCATTAACAATGCTCAAGCCACGCTCCGGTATAAAAAAATACATTTTAAATTCATGATGTCAGAAGGGATAAGGAAATGTGAGATATTGGAACCAAGCTGTGTTTTATTCTAAAACAGATAAGGGCTGATATCTCAAAACATAGCAAATACTAGGAGAGGTTCATGGAAGGTATGGACACCGCCAATGCAGCCTCTTTAAATCCACTATTGAAATGTGTAGAATCAGCCTGAGCATTAGGCCATTCCCCACTAAGCCGTGGAAAGGTATGCCCATGGCATGACCCATGCATATTTTCTGCCTCTGCCGCGGGGCTTTTGACTTTGTCTGTCATTAGCACTGCTGGGCACACACAGGGCCTGTCCGTCACTGCTGTGAGTGTTAAATTCCTCTCAGAACCTGTCAAGGACAGGGATCATCCACACAAACCTGCCATCACCTCATGTGAACCAATGTTACTGGCCTCAGACAAAGCCAAGACAATCATTTCTGAGGGCTAATATTGGCAAAAAAAAGCACATCATTAAATGCTGTGTTTTTTCTCTGATGTTGCTAATGATTTCATTATATTTACACTGAAGACATTTTGGACCTACCACAGATATGGACCCGGGAAAGAAAAGCTAAATACTGAGATTTAATGAAAAGGTGACAAATGATCATCACATGTACTGCTGTACAAACTGATTGACACATACCTGCCACTGTGGCCCTATGCCATTTCTTACCCAGGCAGAGAACACTGACAAGTCTGCTGTTCTTTGCATCTCATTCACGGTTCCTGGCCCATTAACGCATCACTTCTCCAAACAGTCAAAGAGATGTAGAAAGATATAAACTGATCTCCCGCTGTTCTCGCTCAACGAAGGATCATCAAGAGGGGGGGCATC
This sequence comes from Anguilla rostrata, assembly GCF_018555375.3. Taxonomy (NCBI): domain Eukaryota; kingdom Metazoa; phylum Chordata; class Actinopteri; order Anguilliformes; family Anguillidae; genus Anguilla; species Anguilla rostrata. The sequence goes on along the minus strand of NC_057933.1, from coordinate 18,344,963 downwards.
GCAGCAGGGTCTTCGTGCCTAGCTGCCAGGCTCCCATTAGGACGTTGCCAGGGAGCTACAGCTAGCGCTGGCGCATGTGTACTGCGCATCCCTCGTACAACCCAGCATATGGGGAAAATGCAGATTCGTTGCATTATTTAGCGGGCTCCATAAAACGCACAGCGCAAATGATGAATAGTGCCGCAGAGAGACAGTGGAGCATCTTCTCTGGAGAGGCACACAACGCAGCCGCGGTAGCTCAGTACCACAGAGCACCAGTCAATATTCAACTATGGCAGCAAGCAATCCATTACAAAGAACAAGCTGACATACCTCCCTCAATTTCCTAATTTAACTTATGCTCCAGGGAGCCCTCTCTCCTAATGAGAGCATGCAGAGACCCAGAAAAAGGAGCTTGGATGGCAGAGAGGAAAATACTGGTGTCATGGTGAGGTGAATCGTGAAAGCTAATGCAAATTTTTTAAATACAATTTCAGTGTATAGGGCATACTGCAAGTTTTAACTTGTCATATCATTTTGATATAAATAATTTGGCAAACGAACAGATTTTTAGGAATTGTGTTCTTTGGATGAATGGTGAGCACATCTGCTGTGCATTGTTGGCAAGTGGTAATACAGGAAACATTGGCCCAGATCCTCCAGCATTAATTTAACGATTATGCTTATGTGAAGATGATTGTTGGATAATTCACCAAAGGTGATTGTTGAATAATTTAGCTGCCAATTCCATGCATGTTATTACATGTTGTATTTGTATACTATGTTAAGGTTAATTCAAATAAATATGCAGTTTTACAGTAAGCTGCATTCGTTAATACGTAGCAAGGTCTGTCTTTGCTAACCTTCATTGGCTGGGAGAGGAAGTACCAGAAGCTAGCAAGCCATCCAGTTAACATTTTAATGAAATGCTTTGTAGCTAGGTGGTTGGTCCTCTCACATGGCTTTCCAGCAGGCTAGAGCGACGTCTTTCCCATTCAAGAGCACACATTTAATCTGCAGTTTTACAGCCTACCTCGCAGTCACACCTATCTGAGCTCTGAAACAATATGATGCAGGGTTTACCCATTAAATGATAAGAAAATACATTTTATAAATGTATTTTTTCTCATAGAAAGTATGTGTCTGTGTGTGTGTGTTCTGTAATTGGCTGCTGTGAAGAGATACAGTACTATTGGAGGCATTGTTTTGGTTGAAGTAGATAGTTGTTCAATGTGGAGAACTAATAATTGCATGAGTGGTGATGTAATTATTGATGATGCAATTTGGCAGGAAAATTTAAACATGATCATGAAGATGATGCTAAAGAAGAAACAAAATAAAGCAAATTTGTTAGGAGTGAGATTTTGTGGTCATTGTAGTTTTCTGCAGAAATGCCTGAAAATAGCCACATTTTCAGTGCTGTGTAGGTAAAAGTTATACCCCACCAACAGGGGTCACTTAATGTGAGAATGCAGAGATCTAGATTAACTGTATGAAATACTATTTCTTGTCATGCTCTCAAGTCAGAGTGGGTTCATACTGTCCTGTTGTTAAATTATTGTCCAGTAAATTTTTGTGAAACGCTTGGAGTCACCCTAAATCATAAAATCCATGGCCAATATGGCTGTGAAATACATTCTCCACACTTGTCAGTAGCTTTCGACATCATTCACTCACATCAACTCACATTTGAAACATTCATCAGGTATACACCATACAGTATGGACACACAAACAAACGCATATAGACGCACGCACGCACACACACTTGACCTTTAATTATCTAAGAAATGTTCATGTAGCCAGGCCTTAACATTACCCAAGCTCCTCAGAGAAGGCTGACTCAATGCCAGCGGATGAATCGTAATACAATTAAATGGATGATGCAGTGGGAGGATGCTTTGTACCCGACGCTGTGAAGTGGTATGAACATTGAGTCCTCTCTAAATGTGTGCCTAAAGTGCACAGGGGAACACAAAAGAGCCTGCAGACGCCCAGATGGAAGGCTCCCTGTTGTTCCAGATGTCAGACATCCTGTAGCGTTCCAGTGGCGCTGTACTCAAAGAGCAGAATGACTCATTACCCGTGTCCAGCGGACCACAAACGCCCGTGTCCAGACGGATTTTGGAGTCGCCATTCCGACGCTTTTGAAGGTGAAATATAAATCATCGGAGGCACGGGGCGCGAGCGCGCTTCTTGCAGGACATGGATGTTGACTGGCGAGGGGCTCGCCAGGGCGCTCACGCCGCCTCTGTGATTTACGGCCGAGTTACGCAGGTGACAGGCCTGGACGGGGGGAGAGAACAGACGCGCCTCTCCAGCTCACCTGTGAGGCGTGACTCTGGAGCGGCAGTGCTGGACGAGCTTCTGCAGGGGGCGACAGATCCAGTCCATTCCAGGATGCGGAGCTCAGAGGCGCAGCGACAAGCGGGATCTTCACCGTTCTCAGCCCAATATGTTTCTCTGAGGTGTAACTCTACTGTCATGTTAACTGGATAAAGAGATGCCTAGTGGGTTAGGGAGGGCTTTGTGTGTGCATGTCAGTGTGTTTACGTGTGTGTGTGTTTGCTTACGTGTGCACGTGCTCACATGTGTGTTCATCTTATAATCGTTTTAATGGTCAGTGCCAACTGACTCTTGAGCGAAGTATCTAGCTAAAGCAGTGGTTCTTGGTCCATGTTTTTGATACGCTTCTTGATGTGGTTCTAGTGCCCATTGTGATTGGGTGTCCCACAGGCGTTAAGAATGATCGGCCATGTCATGATTCCATTCAGCAGGGTGTCCTCTGCCACACCACAGAACGGTGACTCTGATTGGTGGGATGTCTGCAGCCTGCCTGCACCAGCTGTGTATGATGAGCAGCACCCCCTGCACAATGGCTGTGCAGCTCAGCTGGGAAACAGCAGAGCAAAAAGAAGAAGCAGCTGGCTACAGGCAAGTGAGTAAGATTATCTCTGAGACAGAGCATTCCAAATGGAGGAATGGCGGGACAAATCAGCAGTACATATTGATATTCACCCTTCTCAGTGACCCCCCAATCTTCAGTCTCTAACAAACTGGAGTGGTTTGGCTCTTCTCGCCATTGACTCACTCTTGAGTTTTTTCAATAGAAAGTTTGCCTTGTTTCCATTTAATGCTAACTTTTGTTGCAGTGATCAATGACAATGAGGAGCTTTGTAAGGTGTAATTTTAACTCAACTCAACCTGTAACTCAAGTTCTCATCTTCAAGGTTTCTATGGTAGCCAAATTGAATGAGTAAAATATATAAATGAAAATGTAATTTACCTATTTATCAGTGATGCCTTTTGACATTACATTAAGCAGATGCACATATTCAAGGTTTAATTTATTATACAGCACATATAACATATAATTCTGCAATTATACCCCATATCCAAGTAATATAATATGTTCAGTAGAAATACTCAAGGTTACAAGAGTGTCCCTCTGTACATGAAATTCTGACCTGCAACCATCATATTTTACACCTTGGTCCACCCATCCTTCTCCAACAACAGACCTGTGTTTCTGTATCAAGTTTTCATCAGCCTGAGGGCATGTACTAGCCTGAGGGGATATTTTAATGTAGTCAATAACATAAATGAGAAAAATGCTTCCAGATGGGGCTATTGATTGTGATTTCCTTATTCTCCCCCTTATTTCCACAAGGGATTCAGGAGTGACCATGGGAGCACAGTGCATTGTTCAGCAACGACAGTTCACACACAGGGCTAGCACAGAGCTAATGTCGCAACTGAGGTTTGATGGCAGGTTAACATGAACTGTGTGGGTCTTCGTGAATTTGAGAGGTTCCTGTAATTTGCGCTTCATTTCGAGTGCAGTTCAAAGGACATTGTTCATTTTTAACTAAAGTTCCCCCCTTTTCAAACCAGGTGTGACTCACCAGTCATCTCTCACGCTAGTCATAATAAAATGCAAAAAACATTAGAATGCTAACAATGCAGAATCACTACTGGAAATCTCTTTAACTTTGGATGATACCACCATTCAGTATCAGCCAAAAGGTAAAGTTTCAAAGATCCTATCTTTGGGATGTACAGTGGCCGGCATCTCTCTCACTCTCATTTCATTCTGAAACAGAGTGATATACTAGCATACTGTTACACATGGTTTTGTGTGCCCCGTTTCTTCACATCTTGTTGGTACACTGCCACCGTAAAAAGCGCTATACAAATAAAACTGAACTGAATATTTAACATTTCGGAAATTATCACAAGTTGTTATCAAGAGGGATTCACACAGCATATATTTCCTTATATACAATCCAATTATGCAGCTGAACATTTACAGAAGTAATTCATGTTCATTATCCAGCAGCGCTTGAATCGTAAAGTTATACATTAAATTAAGACACTGATTAGTTTTTTTTTTTTAAACAGCATACAGAAACTATAGGTACAGCTGTCATTATCTGTGCATTACGCATGTATTACCTCTAATTTATTGAAATTAAGGAGCGAGATAGAGAGAAAGTCACGGATAGCACAATCGCGTTAAACATAAATAACAAATACCGTTAGTAATTAGAAGTCTGGCATTTACACAAAGCAGTGCACGCACTGTGTAGGACTCTTATAATCACTGACAGTCCTTGGCAGTTATAAGACAGAAATTTAAAAAACTCATCTCTCTTTCGTCCTCTTTTTTCCCCTCTTTCAACGCACCACATTAACAGCTGAGCAGAGAGATAAAAATAGCGGCCGATGAGAATAAATGTGCTCACCATGAATAAAAAACTAGCAAAGAGGGACAGTCCCTGTGGATGAGGGATTCTTCATAGAGCGGCAGGCTGAAAATGAGCTTTAATTATTAAAGTGCAATAACCAGAGAGAGAGAGAGAGAGAAAGAGAGAGACAGAGAGAGAGGGAGGGAGAGAGAGAGAGAGAGAAACAGAGAGAGAGATAGAGAGAGAGAGAGAGAGAAATAGTGAGAGAGAGAGAGAGAGGCAAGTGGGACTGATAGAGGGCAGAGGAAATGTGACGAAGGCGATAAGGCCAGTCTGCTGCTAACGGACTCTGTCCCTCAGGACATGAGGAGAGACACATCATCTATCTTTCTTAAAAGAGTTCCCACAGGGAAGCCATGCTACGCTCAATATCTACATCTTCAATGACTCAGAAAAAATGGTCTTTCTCCACCCTCACTCAAACTGGAAACTTTTCTGAGAGGGGTAAAGGCCTTGGACGGTCGTACGCCTAATTAATCACAAAGTACCAACGGCTTCCGCCAAGGCCTAGTTTATAATCACTGTCCGAATACAGGTATGATAGGACACCAAACAGCCATACCCCAATAGCCTGTCGCACAACTTTATGCAGATTGAGTGGCAAGGTTAACACATTCAAGGCTAATAATCGGGTGCAGAATTGCTGGTTTGGTACAACCAGTTTTGAGTTTGGCAGGGAATATGTGAGAGGGCTTAAACTGTACTGTTGTACCCAGGTGTACACTCAACACAATGGCCATCTCATTGGGTAAGCTGACAAGTTGACAGTCTTGTTTGACATCTTTACTGTCCCTGTTGGCTTGACGTGTTAAACTGAGGGCAGTTCTCTGTGGCTGGAGTTGAATCCCTGCCTGGACAGTAAATACTGTTCAGTCTTTTCCTTAGATATTGGCCATGTTTTCAAACTCAGTGCCATCAATGTACCTGCCCCTCCTATATACAGTGTTGCTCCATTTCTTTTCACTACAGCACAATACTACCACATTCAACAGCTAGCATACAACATGCCCATATTAATCACAGAATGAAATGTGAAATGTTTGCATTTGTCAAAAGCCTCAAAAGACAGAAAATGAAATGGATGAGCCCTAACACTAACATCAGCCTGCTCTCCACAAAAGTATGTCAGCACAGAGCTTTGACAACTGCTGTACTCGTATAGCATATATCTACTGTAATAAAAACAACATTTAAGCTATTCACCACTGGGCAGATTGCTTAAGATTCAACCTTTCCCTCAACAAGCCAAATTCATTCCCTTAGTGGTCCGTACAGTACATTGGCAATAGACCTACATATTTTCACTTTTATAAAGCATCATTTCCAACAGGCCCATGTGTCCTATTTGGGACCACATGTGTTATATCACTCTTTCTGCAGAGCTTGTCCCCAAACGGTGTTGGTATGTAGCATACTATTTTTAAACTGGTGTGATCAATTGATAGATCTTGCAT